>NC_142647.1:40618560-40921590 GCF_053813885.1 Theobroma cacao
TTGAATATGAAGAGATATATTCTTTGTGGTGGGTGCAATTACAATTTTATATTAACTAGTCTGACAATAAATGAGAAGATTGAAATGTGTCTAATGAATGTAGCAATAACTTATTTATATGGCTCATTTGATATCGATATCTATATGAAAAATCTTGAAAGATTTAAATTGCATGAAGAACAAAATTTGAATTTTTGAAAACTTTATTTGATTAAATTAAATAAATATGTATATGAATTAAAGCAATTTAGACATGTGGTATAATCGTCTTAGTGAATATTTGTTAAAAGAAGGTTATAGAAATAACCTTACAAGCCTTGTGTTTTTATAAAAGATTCATATATGAATTTGTGATAATTGTTGTTTATGTTGAAAATCTAAACATTATTGTAACTCCTGAAGAGTTAACAAAAGCTGTGGATTACTTAAAGAGAGAATTTGAGATGAAAGACATTGGAAAAACAAAGTTTTGTTTGGGTCTTCAAATTCAACACTTGACAAGTGAAATTTTTGTCCATCAATCTAATTATATAGCAAAAGAGCTAAAACGATTTTATATGGACAAAACATCTATTGAGTTCATCAATGGTTGTAAGGTCACTAGATGTGAAAAAAGATCCTTTTTAACCTCGTAAGGATAATGAAGAACTTCTTGATCTTGAAATACCATATCTTAGTGCAGTTAGAGCATTGATGTATCTTGCTAGCAATACATGATGTTGTCGATTTTGCACACACAAGTATGCGTATTGAACAAGTAATATAGTGATGAAGTAGAGAATCGTTCCCACAGAGATTTGTTCTTAAATTTTTCCCAAGTACTAAAATCTTATAACAAATCAATTTTATTTAAGTAATTGAAATTTGCAGAAACTTAATTAAAACAAAATTAAAATAAACACTAAATTAATTAAAAAACTAAATAAGTGGAGAAAAGCGTTATATTAAAGACCTAAGATTATGAGTTCATTCAACATTTCATCTGAAACCAGCTTTTCTTGATATTTATCTTTCCTGGGTGGTTTTACTAACCTAAAATCCAAAGCTGTGGACAAGTCTCCATCGAGTTGCTTGTACAAATACCTAACTTAATAAGTTCACTATATATCTACCCAAGTCGCGAATTAGATCAACATACACCATTCAAACCTTAGTCCAATCTAAAATCTCTCTGTCGATTCTCAATTGGATTCACAAATCAATTAATTGTTGACCAAGCAATCAAAAGCATTAAGAACAGATTTGAATAAGCAAAAACTACACCCATTCATGATAAATAAAAAAGAAACTAATATTCAAACTAATATCCACCACAATTTTAGAAAGATAATTTAGCTCGTAATAACAAATACAAACAACATCCAAATAAATTTAGCCATGAATCCAAGTCAAAGAAAATAAGACAAACACAAAAGTAGAGAAAAAAGCTAATTATTAAAGCTTTATGATCTCCATTCTCTCTCAAATTCTCTTATTTTCTTGCTTTGTACTTGGCTCCAAATCTCCAAAATAGTTGCTTGCTACTTCCTCTTTCAAACTTTTGAAAAAGGTCCCTTAAATAGGTTTCAAGCAACCTAATTTCCAACATGCTGTCAAATTTTTATTTTTGGAAAATCTCCCAGCATAATGGCCTTGATTTCTTGGCTCTACGGCTCTGGATTTTTGCTACAGCAGCATTGTAGTGCTGAGCTCTCAAGAAAATTGTATGGTGAGCATCCTTTCACCCACGCTGTAGCCTTGTTCTACTAGTGCTACGACAGTCTATCAACTTTGAAAGTGATTTTCACCCTTATCTACCCCGAACTGGGAAAAGTGATAAACATAAAAGTTTTAGCCTTGTCTCTTAACTTTCCAATGGATTAAGAATAATGTCAATTAAACTTTTGGATTGAAAGATATGCTCCAAATAACTCATTATATTCAGTCCATGTATACTGCTACAGTGCTTTGACTTAGACATATATTTTGACCATGATCCAATTAGAACTAGAAAAAGTAGAAAACATAAAAGTTGTATCCCTTTCTCTTAGAAGTCTAGTGGTCTAAAAATCACTTTATTTGGAGTTCTATACAGAGAGATATGGTCAAAATACCATAACATATATGAATGAAGCCATCATCGTACTTGCATGGATTGTCATCAAATGAGCCTTTTTTATCAAATTTCTTACAAAAGCAATAAAAGAAACTAGCAATACTAGTCTTAAAGTAATTTAAAACAAAATAACATAAAATTAAATTAAAATAATTTAAATTAACCACTTAACATGTAATCAAACTTAAACAAAAAAAAAATACCTAAAATACTAAAATCTAAACCTAAAATCTCAAAGATCTAGCTACTTAAGCCCCCAAAATCTGTCAAAATAACTCTATATAATAGAGTTATCACATAACCTAAAATGAAGGTTAGCATTACGTTTAGGTGTTAAAAAGTAGTCTTAGATAGTTAACTTCATGCCAAACACTTGTTTATTTTAGTGTAAAGCACTTTGTGAAAACACCTTTAAATCCACCTGAAAAAAATAAAATGTGCTTTTACAATTTCTCAAAAAGTACTTTTAAAGATGAAATGGCCAAATGCTTATCCATTTTTTCTTGAATGATAGAATTACTCTTTAAAGTATTGAGATATTTTAAACTTAAAATGGAAATAATGTGAGAATATAATTATTTATCTTTTAACTTGAAGCAATTTTAATTTTTTCCATAATAAATTTCACAACACCTTAAAGTCATAATGAGAGAGGGAGAGAGCGGAGGTAAGCATGGAGGAGAAGATGTGGCTAGAGTTTGTTAAAGGTATGGGTTTTAGGGCACAAGGATACATGGTCAGTTAGAGCTGGTACAATGAAGAAAATCTTTGTATATAGTCTTTGTTGATAACCTAGTGAAAGAGCTTCTTTGGATAGATATTAAAGAGGATTTTTATCAATTTGGAATTGTGGTTGATGTTTTTATGTTGAGAAGTGTTGTTCATAGGAAGTGTGGATTTGCATTTGTTAAATTTAGGGAGGATAGAGAGTCAAGGGCGGCTATTAGAGAAGGTAATGGTATGTTAATGGCCGGTTGATGAGTTCTAGTCAAGGAAGCGAATGTCATGGAGAATAGACTCAAGATTCAACCTACCATCAAATTAGTGAGAGAAGAAGATATTACAAGGACCTTAAAAGAGGTAGCAAAAAGGGTCTGCAAGTTAATAAAAAGTTGGTCATTGGGAACTTTGCTCCTAAATCTATCATGAAAAAACTAGAGAATAAGGAGAAACAGGAGGCAGAGATCTTCATTCCAAAATCTAATGGTGAGTGGTTGAATCATGGTGCCATTGGAATGCTCTGAAAAGGGTGTTAAATTTGTGATTTTCATTAGGGTATGATGTCTTAGGGTATTGAGGTAAGAATTTGGCCTATGGGAGAAACACAGGTACTCATCAATTTTTTTGATCATGAACTTATGAAAGTTTTAATTTATGATTACTTAAGTTGTTTCAACCTTTTTTTTTTGAAAGGCGAGTTTATTAGCACTAAGTCCCTATGCATTTGAAGTCTTTAATCTTTTGAAAAAGACTTTCCTTAGCATAAAGAAAAGGATTTTCCTACAAACCATCCTTCTTCAACACATTGAAGAGCATCAACAATATGTTCTAGCTACCCAAGAGAAAACACCTAGCAGTGAAGACCCAACACAAGCCAAATCAACAAAAATGAAAAAGTCACACACCACCATGGTGCTTGGATACCCAAAAAAAAAAACAAAAGTAAAGCTTCCATTGAAGGAGAACACATCCTATAAAAAGCCTCACAAAACAGAACTCCATATTTCCCAAGGCAATCCCACACCTCCCCCCTCCCCTTAATTTAAATCCCTTTAATCTTTGAGTCATAACACCAAAAAAGCCATCAGAACCCTATCCTCCCCACCCTCTTAGAGACCAAAATCACTTCATCACTTCCTACTATCTTTTCCCAACCACTTACCTTTTAAATGGAAAAGAAGTCAAAACTCAAATCATCACTAGAGAATAAGGACGACTTAAACCACAATAGTACATATGGAACAAAGGTATAAAAGCCATAAATCTTCACTAATATCCAATCAATCCAAAAAAAAGAAAGGACTTAATAGCCAAGGCCACCACAACCTCATTCAAAAACCCTTATCCACCCAAAAACAAAGCCAACCAATCGAAAAAAACCCTTACCCAACTAAAAGAAGAAGCACAAAAAAATTAAATAGTCCCATATACATTCTTGCCAAACAGTCACATAACTAGTGGGGAAGTAGAGCCAGGTACTAGAGTTCCCTTTCATCGTCTTTTGATTCTTTCTTTTCTCTTTTCTCTCTTTTTCCTTTTTTTATTTTTTTCTTTTCTCCTTTTTTCTTTCTTTCCTATCTTTTTTCTTTTTCTTCTTCTTTTTTTTCCCTTATTTCTTTTATCCTTTGTTCTATTCTTTACTTTCTATTTATCTTTTTTATTCTTAAAAACTATATGAGTGTTAAATCTAAAAGAATTTCCAACAAAAAAAGAGACATAACTTCACCAGAAAATCTCATCAAATTGAAACCAAAAGTTGGGCATGAGACAAAAAACAAAGCTCGAGAACCAAAGCAACCATAAACCCAAACTCAAAGGAACCTTCACCAAACCTCAATCCAACACCCTTAAGCTCACTGAACTCTGAAAAAACCAACAGAAACCCCAACTTCACTATAATCCCCCTTAAAAAAGGAACCCACTATTAGCCTCACAACCACAAAAGCCTTCCCAAAGAGTTGCAAAGCAAAAACAAAAATCCCTCCCTTTCCTAAATGGAACATGCAACACACATTTAAGAATGTCTCCCCCATTTAAAACCCAAACCACTATCTCAAGCAAAGCGTGATGAGAATAGATCAGAGAAACCCATAAATTAACAACAACAACCTTATGATCTTCATCATAAGAGCTCTAATATTTTTTTTCCTTTGTTCATTAATCTCTCCCTCTTTCTTTTTTTTATTCAAACCTATTTTCCCCTTTACTCTCTCAATTCATTCATTTTCATAAATCATATTTTTTTCCCTCTCTTGTCTTTTTTTTTTCCCTTTTTCTCTTTTTAAATTGAACAAAACTAACTATCATGTACCTTTGTTAATAATGGCAATTGATAAATCTCAAAAACATTCCAGCTTGTACACCAAAAAGTAAGAAACAACATCGCAAAAAACAAGTCAACTTGATTGAGAAAATAAACCAAACTTATCAATAAATTGAAAAATAACATAATTAAAAATTAACAACACAAACATGAGCATTTAACACTTTAACCCTTCACCCCTCAGCAGCCACGCCCAATAGCTCAACTTCTTTCTCAATCCCTACCTTAGCTAACTTATTAGCCAAGTCATTGGTAAACCGGTTAATCTTTTCAATTCCTCAACCACCCACCCGCCTTTTTAGATTTTCAATACCTATGATAATCTTTTTTAGTCTCTATGGGGCTTTATTTGGGTTTTCAATCCACTAGACAACATTAAGTGAATCACTCTTAACATCAAGCTTTGCCCTACCCTTCCATTTTGAAGTACTGAATAACATGAGAGCCTCTTTGATAGCCAAAAGTTTAGTTGTGTCCACCTTTGTGATCCCAGTCGCCTTAAAGAACATTATTTTCACTACTCCTTCTTTGTTTCTAAAGACCTTCCTAATCTTTGCTTACCTTGGGGAGCCACAAATCACACCATTCACATTAAACTTGATAGTTTCAATCACAGGCTTAACTCAACTCGTGGTCTCTCTTGCCTTTTTACCTTTTTTCTTGAATTGTATATGACTAGGACTACCAATGATTTCTTCCATCCTCCAACATCCCTTTGGCCATTTCGCCTTAGCCCGTTAGGCCAACCTAGTTTTAGCCCAATCCAAGCATTAACTCCCATCCCATATCTTTCTCTGAAAAGCCATTTCGTTTCTCATCAACCATACGGTCTAACTTAGTGCAAAAAATGCTAGCCTCCATAGTTTCCTATAACTAAGTTGGACCATATCATTCCACTCCAGAAAGAATGGCATCACTTACTCGAAGCTACCTATCAAACTTTCCATTGTTTACTCCACCCAGTCTAGACTTTCCACAATTCAATACACTTAAAAAATAAATGGTCCACTGTTTCCACTTTTTCTCTGCTTAATAAACATACTACAGATTTCGCCTTTATCAATCTTCGTTAACTAGCTCTGCTTTCATTGCCCTTTTCCATCTCAACAATCTCCAACAAAACACTTTCACCTTTAAAGGGATAACCCTATCCAAACACTTCTTCAGATCTTTTGATCTGGGTTATCTTGTCCTGCGACTACTTTACAAAACTACTAAATAAAATATATATCACCTGGGGTCCACCTCTATATCACCTTATGTTTAAGATTTTTCACAATTGAACTATCCTCAATTACTTGAAGTAGTTGTTCCCACTGTTCAATCTCCCATCCAAATAAATTTCTCCTTAAGTTAATTTTCCATTCCCATTGTTGCCCACTACGTCTACCAAACTCACTCACTGTACCTTCCTTATTCACCGTTAATGCATAGATCCTAGGGAAGCTCTGCCTCAATCTTACACCTTCAATCCATTCATCCTCCGAAAAAGAAAGCCTTTCTTCATTGCCTAGAACAAATCCTATACCATCTTTTACAACATCGTACCACCTATCCTCTTGATTGAGAGGTTTAATGATGTTCCTCTAGAGGTTGTAGAGCTTTTAATCAACTAGATGAAGGGAAGGAGTAGAGCTTGTTACATTTACAAGACACCAAGTAAAGAAGGGTAAAGAGAAGTGAATAATTCAAGATTATTTATAATGGTTTGGTCCTTTTGACTTACATCCAGTACTTTGATCTCCTAATTAAGGATTTCAATCCAACTTCGCTATACTAGTAGAATTAATAACTTCCACCAAGTTTTTACTAGATGAGCTTCTAACCCAAGCTCTAATCCTTTACAACAAGCTTTAGGGTATTTTTCACACTCTAATTTTCTAAAAAATAGAAGAAAAAAATTGTAACTATGACTCTTTACAAATGTAAAACTATTACAACAAAGCTCATACACTTTTTCTGGATTTAAAATGAAAAACAAGTGTTTTTGGTAAAAGATTTTTGGCTTTTTGCTCAAAATAGTTCTTCTCTCATCAAATCTACTTTCTTTGACTGTTAGAGCTTCTTATTATACTTGGAGAGTCAGATTTTTCTGTTAAAGATAGTTCCTAACCGTTGGAGACAACTCTAATGCCATTCTAATTGTTATTTTATCCTTTAGTGCTTAGATTCTAATGGGCTAATAGTGTTTGGCTAATTGGTTATAGGCAGCTCTAATCGATTATAGCTTCTTTGCCTTGCACTATCTTGCTGTTGTGTTCTTTGCTCTAACTGATTATAAGAGGCTCTAATCGATTAAGAGATGGTCTTCAAGCCTCTCTACTTCAACAAACTTGTTTTAATTGGTTAACTCTCCCTTAATTGATTGGAGCTTCACATTCTTTAGCCTTAATCGATTAACATAGGCTCTAATCAATTAAAAATTTTTCAAAGTTTCACTTCTTCATTTTAGCTCCCTTCATCGATTAACTTCACTTTGAATTTGAATTTTGGCACTTGAAGATTCTTCAAGTCTTGTGCTCTACCGGATTAACTTCATGCCTTAACCGATTAGCACATGTTCATTTTCCTTTGTCTAACACCTTGTTAATCAATTAACCCTAGTGCCAACTAGTTAATATTTTTTTTGTTTTGTTTTAACTTATAGTCCAACCATTCCTTAATTGATTAAAGCCTTTTGATAATCAGTTACTAATTCTCTGTCTTCACAAACTCTTTCTATTTTTCTCACTTTAATTGATTAGACTATTTATTACTTGATCTTGCTTTTAATTATTCAATTCATTAAGCAAAAATATCCTACACACTTAATTAATGAAGTTAGACATTAATAAATGAGGAATATTTTGTTATCATAAAAAACATATGGAGTTAATACATTTTTGCTTAAGATTATGAAAGTTAGCCAAGATTTCCCCAGACACCAAAAACCTATCTGACCTACTGAAAACTTTTTTCTCTCTAAAGTTATGACAAGTAAACTCTCCTCCCATCATTAGGAGATCTAAGAGCCCTACCTCCTCAATGAAGTTCCTAAACTGTGAAATGAACCTTTGGTTACTATACCTTCCTATTCTTTCCTTTAAACTCCTAGTAACATTGAAATCCCTCCAAGAGACCACGAAACCTCACAATTGTTAAGTCTCACTTGAAGCTCCTTCCATAACTCTTGTCTTTCTCTATCATTGTTAGGGGCATAAATGTTTTTGAACTTGCATATCATATTCAAGCCTTTGATATTTCCCACCAGTAGCAAGTGCCACCTAGAATCAACACATTGATCAACTTCAAAGAAACTTTCGTTCTAGGCACAAATCAATGCCCCTGAGAAACCTGCTAACTTAACAAATTTCACAACGTAGTCTTCCATCCCTTAAATTTGTCTCATACTAATCTTGTCAACTATTTCAAGTTTAGTCTCCTGAAGCATTAAAAAATTTGCTTTCTTTCTATGCACAAGTTGCCTAACAACTCTATTTTTTTCTCTACTTTTTAAGCTTCTAATATTCCACGTAATAATTTTCATAATGCAAAAACAACAACTCAACCACAAAACAAAAGCGTACCTCAGTCCGAAGGGTCATTCTGCCAAAATTGTTGATATTTAGATTTATCTACAGACTCTAGATCCATTAACCTATAAATGACTTCTTCTTTTTCATTTTGGAATGTTAACCCCAATTTTTTAGTCAACTCCCAAATTTCTTCCACTTCGTCTTTTACGGCAAATTTCCTTTTCCTTAGATCCAGCTTAGTAATGGAATTACTTTCATCTTCTTGAATATAACAGTCAATAAGACTTGATCTGCTGCCAATGTCCTCACTTACTTGTCCACCTTTGTCTTTCTTTGAACTTGAACCTTTGTACAACAATTTACCTTTCTCTTTGTTGCTCCCTGACTTACCTTTTTTTTCTCCCTTTACCCCTATTAGGTGTAGATATGCTTGGACTAGAGGAGAACCTCTTTGTTTTTTGCTTTGTTTTCTTGCGGTGTCTTGCTTCATTTACCTTGCGATTTTCCTCCATTTCTCAGCCAACCTTCTCCATCATTTCCTTCTCTAGTTTTGACCTTGAAAAACACTCATCGACGCCATTATCTTTGCCACTGACTGCTGAACAACCCTTATTTGTCTTACCATTTTCGACAATTCCATCATTGCTTTCCCTCCATCTTTTTCTTGACTTCATTTGACCCTCAATCTCCTTCCCCTTTTCAATTAGGAACTGTCCTCTCCCACACCAATTTTTTTAGATTCAACGTCACCTTTTTGCTCTTCAATTGTGGCTCCTTTATTAGGCTCAGCTACTAAAACAGCTACTAAAACAACTGACCCAAAATTTTCCTACCCACATACCTTTGTCCCTGTAGGAGCTAGTTCCTAGCCCAACCCATCTTTTAGTAACTTATGCTTACCTTCATTTCCCCTAGTTGAATTTAGCCTTAACATCTTTTGGGTTTTACTCTCGCTTGGGCCACTTACATGTAGCAATTTAATTTCACTTCTTTGAAACAAAGGGGCATGAACTTTTGGGCTTGGAGTAATGCAGTCCACTTCAACCAAATTTCTATTCAAAAACTCCCCAACCATGACTTAGGGCTTTTAGAACTACTCTTCCTTATCACATCAACCTTTCCCTTATTTTCTTTGATGTGCCTTCTAACAATATTTTTTCTCAGTCAACTCCATTCTTCCCTTTCTTCCTTACCAATCGCACATTTTCTTTCAACTTTCCTCAAATTAGTCACTTCCACATCCCCTTGTTGAACCTGCCATAGAACCTTTCTACTTGACACGCTTACTTTCTCTTTCATCTTTAATTTGAATTTCTTTGACGTGCCTTGATTTTGTAATCCATCTTCACCCATAGGTTTACCATCTTTACCCACTAGTCCTCCATGGATCACGCTGACCTTTTTGTCCTCTCCTCCATTAGGTGACCGCTGTTGGTCTTAGCTTATCGCGTGTTCGACAATCTGTTTGCCTTTGTCATATCATTCCGCTTGATCACTTTCTTTTGTATAAATGATGCTCACTTTTACATGGTGTTTCTTGCCATTCACTTTTAGCCGAGCAAATTTTGGAATCAAAGCCCTGCTCTTCACCTTGACAAAAACAAGGGACCTGTCAAACCTTTCTCTCTTAAATGTACTCTTGTCCACACCAGCAAAAGTTCTCCAGCATTTAGCTAGAGCCTTAAATGCATTAAAATGCCATGCTTAAACTGGAAATTCTTGAATCATAACCCATATTCTTGTTTCCTTCTTATGACTAACCTTAGCAAGTGGGACAATGCTCTCGAACCGTGCCATTAATAGCTCCATATAATTCCTCTAGATGGCTTCCATCATCTCTTGTTCATCAAATGTCAAAAGTAAGTTGAGCCCCTCAAGGATTCACACATAAACCTCAATTCCATCCATTGAGAGTTCTCTTCTAATAGCTTTGCAAAATACACATTTCCTAAGTCTGCCAACGACACTGCATTTAACCTACAACATCTCATCATCTGGAATACTTCAATTCAAGGTCACCACATATTGTTTGTTAAGCATGGTTGAGTCACTTATACTCTTCTGCCTCTCATTTACACTAAGTGGTTTTGGATTCTGCACCCTTTGGTTTTGCCCCATTGTCTCACTGCTTGTTATCTTATCCCCGTTTCCTGCTGTACTTGGCTTTCTTGACGCAACATCTTTGTAAGATCTCCCAACTAAACTCCGATTGACTCTTTAAAAGACTACTTTTGTGCAGACTCCTCAGTGTCACTCTTCCTGATTGTCTTCTTTCACACTGGATCGGTCTTTCAAACCACAAGACATTTAACATCTATCCATTGATGGTTTCCTCAACACACTTCCTTCTCCATTTCAAAATGCTCCCTATAACGTATGAATGCAAAGCTAGTTTCCCTATCCTTGTTCAGAGTACTTTTCCTTGGAATAAACACATCCACCACCCTACCACATTCTTCGAACGCACCCTTGTTTGTAGCCCAACTGACATTCTTACTAATGTTGTCAGCAAATACCGAATGCAAACTGTTAAGCCACTTCCGATCACCTATGGTGTTAAGTTGATTTCAACCTTGGCTGGATAAGTTGGCTGCTTATGATCGTAAATGTATGCAACGAGAATTTTTATGTTGGGTGAAATTGAAGGAAATTCTGTTGCACATTCGGCATCATAATCTTTTTGAAGCCTTAGGGGACATTTGGGGTGTGCTCATGAAGATGGATGTGAATACCATGACTTTGAATATATTCGATTATGGGAAAATACTATTTAAAGTAAAGGCTTTAAGTTGTATCCCGACTGTTACTACACTTCGTGTTGGGGATGATATCTAAAAAATTTGTACCACAGTAATGGAAGTGGTGACAAGGTCAGATTCCAGTGAGACAAGCTAATCGGATGATGTTAAGGGAAGAAAAGGGATTGATTAGACATAAACAAGGACATTGTTTGGCTATGGAGCTTCAGAAACGAGTTATCCCCAAAGTAAATTTGAATTTGAATGAGCCAATTAAATTTAATTCAAATATAAATTTTGAATCAAACGAGAAAAGGAAAGATGGGAAGAAGCAGTTTCACACGATTGAGAATTTGGAAACAACTTGGGATAAACCAGAAGATAAAAAGAGAATGGAGGAGATATTGATGTAGAATATTTTATCCAGATTATCTTGTGATTTAATAAAAGAAGGAAAATTAAAAAAGTTGAATTCTGATGTGGAAGGAGACCTACAAAATTTGAAAACTGACGTGGATAATGTGGATTTTTTTCGAAGTAGAGCAAAACGCAGGACAAATTTTTTGTTATGAATATAAAAATACCACGGTGGTTATTGGTGAAATTGTTTATGATGGTGATGTAGATGGTGGCAACAAGGGAGATGAATGCAGTGGTGTTAAAAGAACAATGGGCTAACCAAAGGGGAGAAAAAATATCAATAAAAGTAAAGTTCATTGTTTGAATGTAACGGGAGGCTTAGGAAGTACTAAATGGCAAAAAAAGAAGGGGTAGAATTTTCTCATGAATTTGATCAATTTACAGCATCTAATTCCAATTTAAATGAGGCAACAAAAAAAAAAAAAAACATGAGAGGTAAGTAAGGCTATGGGAATGAAGTTTGTGAACTAAAAAGATGATTTTATCAGAACAGTGATTTCTTTGGAAGAGGAGGAAGAGAATTATTAAATTTTAGTCAGTGAAATCGAGGTGTGTGTGGTAATTTTTGATGATTGTATTGATTTGGAATGTTTAAGGTTTGTGTAGAGGGAAAAAAAGAAGAGCTGTTATGAAGGTTATTTGTAAGGAGAATCGAATGGTTGTTTTTTGTTTTTGCAGGAAACCAAACTAAAAAATAAACAATTGTATTCATTGAAATCAATTTGGTGTAAAAATAATATTCAAGGATGCTGTGTGCCTGCATAGGGTTTATCTAGAAGGCTATTATCTATGTGGCATGAGGATTTTTTCAGTGCAGAGGAATGTGTGGCCCATACTAATTTCATTATAGTAGTTGGGAGGGTAGTTGGGTTATCAAGGAGGTGTGCATTCTTAAATGTTTATGCCCCTTCAGATGAAACTCAAAGAGCTGTATTATGGCAATTTCTTGTAAATGAGATACAAAATAAGGATGTTTTGTGGTGTGTGGGAGGTGATTTCAATGTGGTTAAATCAAAATATGAAAGAATGGGTAAGAGTGACAAGTAGAGACTGAGAACCTAATTTGCTAATTTCATCCAGTAGTTAGTGCTAGTGGATTTACCGATGGTGGGAGGATAGTTTACTTGGTGTAGTCGAAGAGAGGAGGTTGCCTTTTCAAGATTAGATAGATTCTTAATTGATTATGATTGGCTAAATTGCTACACCAAAAATGATTTAGAAATGCGTTCCTAACTCATTGTCAGATCATAATCTGGTTGTGCTAGGGGGTGAAGACTTTAATTAGGGGCCCTAAACCATTTAAAGTCTTCAACTTTTGGATGGATGACGATAGCTTCTATAAATTGATTGCAGGAAATTAGCAACAAGCTAAGGTTGGGTATGGGAGTGGACCTGCTATTTGGAAAGGACTAAGATCATTGAGACCTATTATCAAAGAGTGGCAAAAAAATAAATATGGGGCTATGCACAAGAGAATTGAAACTTGGAAGCTGATTTGCATGAGTTGGATATGGAATGGCAGTCCGTAGAAGGTAATTATGAGAAAAGGGATCAAGTTATGCAAAAGAGAGTGGAGTTGTGGAATTTATACAAAGTGGAGGAGAGGAAATGAAGGCAAAAATCATGCCACAAATGGGTAAAGGAGGGGGATAGAAACATAAATTTTTTTCATGCATTGGCATCGGAGAGGAGATCAAACAAGGTAGCTTGATTAAAAATTAGTAATCAATATGTGGAGGACCCGTAAATGATTAGAAAAGAAATAGTAAAGCATTTCCAGAAATTATATAGTGATCGAAAAACTCTTAAATTGGATGATTTATCATGTAGCATCCACAAACTTTCTGAAGATGCGTTGAAGTTAGAGTGTTTGTTCTTGGAAAAAGAAGTGTGGGAGGTGACTGTTGAATGTGATGGTGACAAAGCCCCTGGTCTTGATAGGTTCAACATCACTTTTTTCAAAACACATTGGAAAACAATGGAAGCAGGTAATGAGCTTTATCAATTCATTTTATCATATTGGGAAATTGGGTCACTAGGCTAATGAAAGTTTTATAACCTTAATTCCTAAGGTCAAGAATCCTAGTATGCTGGGAGAATATCAACCTATTACCCTGGTGGGGTGTGCTTAAAAAATAATTGCAAAATCACTGGGAAATAAGCTAAAGAAAATTATGAGTGAGCTCATTGGTAAATATCAATTTGCATTCATTAAAGGAAAATAGATTTTATATTGTGCTTTAATTGCCAATGAGATGGTTGATTGGTTGAGAAAAAATAATAATGGAGGACTAATGTTTAAGTTTGATTTCGAGAAGGCTTATGACAGTATTAACTAGAATTTTCTTGATTTCACAACGAGGAAGAAGGTATTTGGAATGAAGCGGAGAGGTTGGATTATGGAATGTGTCACGCCTGCTTCTATAGCAATATTGGTTAATGGCTTACCAACAAAGACTATTAAAATGAAGAGAAGGTTGAGACAAGGATGTCCCTCGTCACCTTTCTTATTTAACATGGCTACAGAGATGTTCAGTTGTCTGATGGTATCATCAACAGATAAAGGTATATGTAACACCATTCACATTGATTAATGTATGAGTTTATCTCAGCTTCAATATATGAATGATACTTTGTTATTTTTCCAACCTAAATTTGAGAGTCTGTTAAATGTTAAACATGTGTTGAGATGTTTTCAATTAATCTCTGGATTGAAGATAAACTTTAATAAAAATAGTTTATTTAGAGTGGGAGTTGAACACAGTTGGATAAAAAAGTGAGCAACAATCATTCACTGTAGAGTTGGTGTTTTATCATCAATGTATTTAGGCTTACCGTTGGGTGCTTGTCAAAGCTTTGTTAAAATTTGGAGGCCTATTGTGGAACGGTTTGAACAACTAAAAATCAAAAATTGACCTTGGGTGGTAGAATCACTCTGATTCAATTTGTTCTGAACAATCTTCCAGTATATTTTATGTCCCTTTTTCAGTTGCTAAGAGGTGTATAAAATGAATTGGAAAAGATACAAAGGAGATTTCTTTGGTCCAAATACAATATGGAGTTGGGTATTGCTTAAATTGAATGGGACAAACTTGGTGCTTATAAGAAGAATGGAAGACTTGTATTAGTTGATATGGGAATTAAAAATAGAGTTTTGTTGTCTAAGTGGATTTGGAGATACGTTAATGAATGAGGCTGTCTATGGAGAAACATCGTAGTTGCGAAGAATGATTATGATCTGCGTGCCTTTATACCTAACTTTGATGTATCTCGTAAATGCTCTAATTTATGAAAAAATATCACTTCTTCTTTGATGCCTACTAGTAAATTTTTTTTTACAAGTCTCATCTAACATGGAAATTCTTGTAGGTGATGGAAATTTTGTGAGATTTTGGCAAGTAGATGGTTGAATCGACTGATCTTACAAGCCACATATCCAAGAATCTATGCTTTGGAATTGAATAAATTAGGAACTCTAAATGAATTTAGTAGCTGGAATAATCATGATTGGGAATGGAAAATTGAACTGAGAAGGCAACTATTCGGATGGGAGTATCAATAATGGACTGATTTATGGAACTTGTTACGATATCATTCACTGAGTAAAAAATTGAAAAATGGACTTGCGTGGAGAAGGATATTGATGGGGTTTGCACTTTTCAGAGTAAGGGCTTTTGTTTGGCAAGTCATATGGGAAAGAGTAATTGTTAAAGACAAACTAGTGAAGAGGGGATTCATTAGAGAAGATAAGGCAATGTGTGTGATTTGCAATAAATCTAGAAAAACTATTTGTCATCTATTCTTTTCATGTTTTGAGTCATGGAAATTTCGGAATAGGTGGTGTTAAAAGTGGGGTGTTGAATGGGTTGCGCCAAACAATCCACATAATTTCTTCATGATGTGGCATGCTATGATCACTGGTGGAGACAGAAGTAATATTTGGCTATTGGCATTCTATTCTATTCTTTGGTCTATTTGAGAATTTCGCAATGATCTAGTGTTTAGTGGATAGGTATGGGTAATATGTACAAGATGCTAATTCAGCTGAATTGTGATTCAGTGAATGCAGTGCTTTGGTCAAATAATCCAGAGGAAGCACCATGGAAATACAGACAAATTATGATTGGAATGGAATGATTAAAATAGAAAATAGGAAATTGGAAAATGCCACATATTTGGAGTGAAAGGAATGAAGCGGCTGACAGTTTGGCTAAAAGGGGGATGACTTTTAGAGATTTGGATTCTATTAAGATTATCTAGATTTGCTTTTAGAGGCTATATTTATCAAATAATGAATGGAATCCGTTCTGACCCGTGAGAATTTATCTTTTAATGTAATCTGATTAGGACTCCTGAAATTTAAAAGAGTTTTAGGAAGATTAAAATTCAGGGGATATAGATATATTATAGGGTGAGAGTGGAAGAATATGGGATACGATATATTGTACTACCAGATGGACATTTAACACAAACAGGCTTTTATGATGTTTAAGACATTTTTTGATTTTGGTGAGAAGTTTGAGTGAATTGAAATTAGTCCTAATTTGGACATGAGAAGATTGATGTGGATATTTTTTATGGTATCAATTTGGACAGGAGATGAGAGGCATCAATTCACAAGTCTATTATAAGGGGTAAATTACCGAACTGGTTATCCTCAAAATCGATTTTGGATGTATTGGGGGGTTTTTTTATTTACTTTCATGTTTAAATTAGCCTTTTATTTTGATGCAATTCAATCCAAAGTACTAAAATTTTGGATTCAGAAATAAAATTTTGTAATTTAAAAAAAAATCACAATAATGTTATTCTTGACATCTTAAAAATAATTTACTTAAAATGCAAGAAAATGATTCATTCATATTTTTAAACACTATGTTTTTTTAAGACTTTTAATTGTTTTTTTGATATGTGGACTGCTATTAATTAGTAATTTGGGTTTAATAAAACAAATTGATGATTTAGTCCTATTGTGAGACAAAGCATGAGAGCCCAATTAATTTTATAGTGATTAGTCAATGATGGGCTTCACACGTCTAATTGGGTTAGTGTGGTTTGACAATTCTGTAAGCCTTGATCTAGTAAACCATTAATGGGAGGCTTTTACTAGGGTTTATTTTACTATATAAATCTGGCTAGGTTCCTTTTTCCCTTTTAACACATGGTATCTACCCATTGAGAGCCGTCATAGCCAAAGAGATGTGCAAATAGGAAGACTTAGCCTTGACCATAAATTCTCTGCTGTTTCATTGCAAGTAAAGGCCACATAATATAAATTAAATAATTTGATGTTCTAGTCTTCACACATGGATCCAAGATTTAACTTTCATGTGGTATCAAAGCAATTTGTGTGAAATTAGGGCCCAACAAAAATTAAATTAGGAATTGAATGACTTTTCTTGGTAAAATTGCATGTTGGGTAGACCTTCTTTGATTGCCGAAATCCTATTTTCCTATCATCATTTCTGGACTTTAGGTTAGGCTTTTGTTCCTCACAATGCATAGATTAATTTTGTATAAACCTCTCATCTTAACTCGTATCGTAGAGATAGAAATTAGATGGTGAAGTTTTGAGTTTTAACATTGAACTCGAAATCTAGTTCTTGATTAATTACTTATATTTTATGTATTTTAATTTAAATTGGTTTATTAACATCAACTTACATGGGTTATAGAAATGATATCTAAGGTTTAATTACATAAAATATAAGTGTATTGCAACCAGTTTTGAAAAAACTCAAAAAGGGTTAAGAATGAGTTTTTTGAAATTAACTTTCTTGATGATTGATCTTGGTTTTGTAGTTTTTGGAATATTTTTGTCAAACCCTGCTTTGTAAAATAATTATAATGTCATTCACATGCTCGATAGAATGTTTGTATATTTAGGAAGTTCGAAAAATAGTTAAAAGATGATATTGCCCTTAATGGTACCATTGAGTCAATTAAGCCTCGAACTAATTCAAATAGGAATTTTAAGGTGAAATTAAGAGTTTCACAGTTCAGGGATGACTCAAAATGGTAATTCGGAGTTCGATGACCAATTCAGAGTCAAATCGAAATTTTCACTATATAGGGGCAAAATCGTAATTTTTCACCCGTAGATAAAATTTGAGATTTTGAGAGAATTTAGATCACATTTGACAAATTTGAGAATGGTATGAGTATAAGGGATGAAAAATATGTCTATGGGCAATTTTTCAGTTTTTGGAGTAAAAATGTAATTTTTCTCTTTACAGGGGCAAAAGTGTAATTTTTAAAAAATTTGCTCCACCAAAACTTTGAAAAAGTCTAGAAATTTCATGGAAGACATGGATAAGTGAAGAGGATTGAGTGGTAGGAAAAGAAAGTCAAAAAGATGGCTAGAAAAAAATAAAATAATAAAATATTCAAAAAGTAAATAAAATAATAATATTTTATTAAGCCTATTAAAAGGCTTGAAAATTTCAGAATTCTTCATTGGGAGGGTCAGCCAAAACCAGCAGGAGAGAGAGAGAGAAATAAGAACAAACCCTAGAGTGAGAAAATTCAAAGAACAAGTGTGATTTTTCAAGGAATTAAGTGTTTAAAGGTATGATTTTTCAAGCTTAGCTTAAGATTTATCATTTCCATACATTTCTCCTTATTTTTCATGGTTAAATTATGTGCTTTGATGATGGATTCAAATCTGATCATATGGGTTTAGAGAGAGAAAGTTAGATTAATTTGATTATGAACTATGTTAGTGTTTAGTGTTAGTTTAGCATGTTTATGAGTAAAACAACAAGAAAAATATTCATTTTCTCCATGAATTTCTCTAGGCCGAATCTAGCCAATGGTGTGTGAGGATGAGGTTGACTTTATTTTAAGAGAATTAGATGGAAAAATGATGAATTATGAGGTTGGAAATTAAATGGGAGTTTTTGACGCAAAAAAATTGAAATTTTTACCCACTAGGGGTAAAAGCGTAATTTGTGATCCGAACTGATAAATTGGACCACATTCATAGTCATTGAGGTATTGTGGATATAATTGGATAATGGAAATTGAAATGGATGGAATTGGAGTTGAATTGGAGATTTTAGAAATTTACACCGTGTATAAGCGAGTTAGGTCGGACACTGTGATTAAGCGATTGTCGAAACATTTCACACCCTATCTAGTGCATACGCATGTATAAGAGCCTGAAATAATATATATTGATTTGACACAAATTATTGAATTTTTTGTGTCATGTATTGTGGATAGGTGGTGAGCTATCTGATACGGGTAAAAGATTACAATCGAGGACCGAGAATAGGAGTATATCTACTCCTATTACAGTGAGTAAACTTACTATCGTCTTAATTATCAAGAGTAGATTTATTTAATTGTGTGATTTTATGGAAAAATGGTTTAATTGGAAAATTATTGTGTTTTATGAGAAAATGGGATTTTATAAAATAATTTTATAAAATTTTTGAAAATTTAATAATGATTTCAAAAATAGAGTAATTGGAGACCTATACTATGCTTGTGTTGTTTATCCAAGATTTTACATTAAATGGCTTATGATAAATGTGGGTATGACTGGTTATTTTTATTATTTAAAGAATATGTGAACTATTTTGATTTGCCTTAAATGTGTTAAGTGAGCCATGTCATACTATTGTGATTTTATTGGTTGGTGGATTATAAAGTGGGCACTGCAGTGACGGGGGTTCCGTGGGCCAGCCTAATTAGAGGGGCACGATTCTCAATTATTGAGCTTACCTCGATTGGAGAGGCGCATAGGATAACTCCCGAGGTAGGATTTGAGTACACTTCACGCTGGCCACCACGTGAAACTGGGACTTAGCCAACACCGAGGAACGACTGTGTTGTCAAAGGTGAAATGTGTTTGTGTGTGTGACAATAAACAGCCTTGGCGATCTTGATAAGATGCCTTCGCGGGGTATCCTCGAGAATAGATTTTTGGCAAGGGCCAAGTTTTTGAAAAGTACATAAGCCATGTTGAGTAATTGGATGAAATCCAATTATTTATATTGGTTGGGATGAATTATTTTAATTGTCTCCTATTACTCGGCTTTAGATTATTTTGATGATGTCTGTTTACTCACTGGGATTTTATAATCTCACCCCTTCTTCTTATACATTTTTCAGGCTCAGAATAGGCATTAGACTGTCAATTGCATTGAGAAGTAAATTTCAGAGTTGCATCCTAGAAAGCAAGGTTATAGATTTAAACATTCTCAGTTATTTGAGGGCCTACGTGTCATTGTAATTTAAATTGCATACTCCAGTTTTTTATATTGCAGTATGTATAAATTTATTTTATTGTTATGTGCAGAAAATTAATTTTTGATGTTTCAAAAATATACATATATATATATATATTGTTTTACATTAAAATAGATTATTTTAATTAATATTTTTATTTTATTTTATTATTCAAAAAAAAAAGAAAGAGAGAGGAATGGAAAAACTGGTACAAAAGCCTTGCGAGGTCTCAAAAGGCATTCGGGGGAAGAATGTCTGTCGAGGCTTTGCGGCGGTTGTCACGGGCTAGATGTGAGTTCCGGGTCGTGACAATTTTAATGCTTGGATTTTCTAAAATTTGGGCCTAATTAAGTTTTGATAAATTTAATTTCATTAAAAAAGAGCTAGAAAACCAAGAAAAATAGAAAAAATCTTGAAATACTCCCGAATGGGTTAGGTATTGCATTAGACAGGTTGAGCTAACTTGACTGAAGAGGAAGAAGGCTCAACCCGACACTTGGACGACACCCACACACAAGGTGTCGTGTGTGGTGCATTTAGGCTTTAGGAAGGTTTGATTTCGCTCTTGTTTATTCTAGTTGCCTTGGAACTTTACTTTTGATTTTTTGGGTATTTTTCCAACATTTTTATATGACATTAAATAATTTTTATTTAATATTTATGAATTTTTATGCATGTTTTATATTTTCTCTAATTTGTATGTATGTTTTTTGTGAATTTATTTTATTATAAATTATTTTAGCATACTTGGAGTCTTTTGATAGTATGTACTCTCCTTAGATTAGCCTCCAATTTTGTATACTCTCGAGTTGAAATTACGTGCATAGTTTAGAGAATGTATTCATTTATTTTTAAGTTTAAGACCCTAAGTTTTAATGTGACATATACTATATTTAGGACCAAATGAGATACATCCAAGCTTTGTATCTCAACTGGAATGATCCATTGTATACATTATGCAAATTAAGGATTTTAGGCAAATTAAAAATTCCTGGTTTGAGAAAATTTTTTTATTAATTGATGCAAGTGCTTGGCTGCCAAAATGGCTCATTTGCTGAGATTAATGAACTATTTCCTTAAGCAAAAGATTACATGATGGTTTTTAAATTACTTTGTACAATTGCCTACCCAAAGAGGTTATTGTGTGAGACAATTTAAAGTGGGACATAAGGCATCAAGGTTGAGGCTATAGCTGTCTTGAAGGTTTGTCTGCACAAAGGGGATAGACTTTTAGAAAACCAAAATATTCTCATATTAACTTTATGTGGAGAGTGTCTCGTAGCATGTCACATTCTCTGTCCAAAGAGGAGTTTGTAATGATGCACCTAGACTATTCGATTATTTTCCTTTTAGCAACTATAGCAAATTATAAATTCCCAATTGGAGAAAATTTTATTAATTGATGTAAGTGCTTGGTTGCCAAAGTGGCTCATTTACTGAGATTAATATATTATTTTCTTAAGCAAAGAGTTACTAGATGGTTTTTAAATTGCTTTATACAATTGATTGCCCAATGGGTTATTATGTGGGGCAATTTAAAGTGGAGCATGAAGTATCATGGTTTAGGGTATATCGGTTTAGAAGGTTTATTTGCCTAAAAGGGGATAGTTTTTTGAAAACTAGAGTATTCTAATATTAGCTTTATTTGGATAATGGCTATTAACATGTCATATTCCCTGCCCAAAGGGGAATATGACATGAGAGGTAAGTAAGGCTATGGGAATGAAGTTTGTGAACTAAAAAGATGATTTTATCAGAACAGTGATTTCTTTGGAAGAGGAGGAAGAGAATTATTAAATTTTAGTCAGTGAAATCGAGGTGTGTGTGGTAATTTTTGATGATTGTATTGATTTGGAATGTTTAAGGTTTGTGTAGAGGGAAAAAAAGAAGAGCTGTTATGAAGGTTATTTGTAAGGAGAATCGAATGGTTGTTTTTTGTTTTTGCAGGAAACCAAACTAAAAAATAAACAATTGTATTCATTGAAATCAATTTGGTGTAAAAATAATATTCAAGGATGCTGTGTGCCTGCATAGGGTTTATCTAGAAGGCTATTATCTATGTGGCATGAGGATTTTTTCAGTGCAGAGGAATGTGTGGCCCATACTAATTTCA
Source organism: Theobroma cacao (assembly GCF_053813885.1). Classification (NCBI taxonomy): domain Eukaryota; kingdom Viridiplantae; phylum Streptophyta; class Magnoliopsida; order Malvales; family Malvaceae; genus Theobroma; species Theobroma cacao. The sequence goes on from NC_142647.1 coordinate 40,640,720, forward strand.
TTATAGTAGTTGGGAGGGTAGTTGGGTTATCAAGGAGGTGTGCATTCTTAAATGTTTATGCCCCTTCAGATGAAACTCAAAGAGCTGTATTATGGCAATTTCTTGTAAATGAGATACAAAATAAGGATGTTTTGTGGTGTGTGGGAGGTGATTTCAATGTGGTTAAATCAAAATATGAAAGAATGGGTAAGAGTGACAAGTAGAGACTGAGAACCTAATTTGCTAATTTCATCCAGTAGTTAGTGCTAGTGGATTTACCGATGGTGGGAGGATAGTTTACTTGGTGTAGTCGAAGAGAGGAGGTTGCCTTTTCAAGATTAGATAGATTCTTAATTGATTATGATTGGCTAAATTGCTACACCAAAAATGATTTAGAAATGCGTTCCTAACTCATTGTCAGATCATAATCTGGTTGTGCTAGGGGGTGAAGACTTTAATTAGGGGCCCTAAACCATTTAAAGTCTTCAACTTTTGGATGGATGACGATAGCTTCTATAAATTGATTGCAGGAAATTAGCAACAAGCTAAGGTTGGGTATGGGAGTGGACCTGCTATTTGGAAAGGACTAAGATCATTGAGACCTATTATCAAAGAGTGGCAAAAAAATAAATATGGGGCTATGCACAAGAGAATTGAAACTTGGAAGCTGATTTGCATGAGTTGGATATGGAATGGCAGTCCGTAGAAGGTAATTATGAGAAAAGGGATCAAGTTATGCAAAAGAGAGTGGAGTTGTGGAATTTATACAAAGTGGAGGAGAGGAAATGAAGGCAAAAATCATGCCACAAATGGGTAAAGGAGGGGGATAGAAACATAAATTTTTTTCATGCATTGGCATCGGAGAGGAGATCAAACAAGGTAGCTTGATTAAAAATTAGTAATCAATATGTGGAGGACCCGTAAATGATTAGAAAAGAAATAGTAAAGCATTTCCAGAAACCATATAGTGATAGAAAAACTCTTAAATTGGATGATTTATCATGTAGCATCCACAAACTTTCTGAAGATGCGTTGAAGTTAGAGTGTTTGTTCTTGGAAAAAGAAGTGTGGGAGGTGATTGTTGAATGTGATGGTGACAAAGCCCCTGGTCTTGATAGGTTCAATATCACTTTTTTCAAAACACAGTGGAAAACAGTGGAAGCAGGTAATGAGCTTTATCAATTCATTTTATCATATTGGGAAATTGGGTCACTGGGTTAATGAAAGTTTTTTAACCTTAATTCCTATGGTCAAGAATCCTAGTATGCTGGGAGAATATCAACCTATTACCCTGGTGGGGTGTGCTTCAAAAATAATTGCAAAATCACTGGGAAATAAGCTAAAGAAAATTATGAGTGAGCTCATTGGTAAATATCAATTTGCATTCATTAAAGGAAAACAGATTTTATATTGTGCTTTAATTGCCAATGAGATGGTTGATTGATTGAGAAAAAATAATAATGGAGGACTAATGTTTAAGTTTGATTTCGAGAAAGCTTATGACAGTATTAACTAGAATTTTCTTGATTTCATAATAATGAGGAAGAAGGGATTTGGAATGAAGCGGAGCGGTTGGATTATGGAATGTGTCACGTCTGCTTCTATAGCAATATTGGTTAATGGCTTACCAACAAAGACTATTAAAATGAAGAGAAGGTTGAGACAAGGATGTCCCTCGTCACCTTTCTTATTTAACATGGCTACAGAGATGTTCAGTTGTCTGATGGTATCATCAACAGATAAAGGTATATGTAACACCATTCACATTGGTCAATGTATGAGTTTATCTCATCTTCAATATATGAATGATACTTTGTTATTTTGCCAACCTAAATTTGAGAGTCTGTTATACGTTAAACATGTGTTGAGATGTTTTCAATTAATCTGTGGATTGAAGATAAACTTTAATAAAAATAGTTTATTTAGAGTGGAAGTTGAACACAGTTGGACAAAAAAGTGAGCAACAATCATTCACTGTAGAGTTGGTGTTTTATCATCAATGTATTTAGGCTTACCGTTGGGTGCTTGTCAAAGCTTTGTTAAAATTTGGAGGACTATTGTGGAACGGTCTGAACAACTAAAAATAAAAAATTGACCTTGGGTGGTAGAATCACTCTGATTCAATTTGTTCTGAACAATCTTCCAGTATATTTTATGTCCCTTTTTCAGTTGCTAAGAGGTGTATAAAATGAATTGGAAAAGATACAAAGGAGATTTCTTTGGTCCAAATACAATATGGAGTTGGGTATTGCTTAAATTGAATGGGACAAACTTGGTGCTTATAAGAAGAATGGAAGACTTGTATTAGTTGATATGGGAATTAAAAATAGAGTTTTGTTGTCTAAGTGGATTTGGAGATATGTTGATGAATGAGGCTGTCTATGGAGAAACATCGTAGTTGCGAAGAATGATTATGATCTGCGTGCCTTTATACCTAACTTTGATATATCTCGTAAATGCTCTAATTTATGAAAAAATATCACTTCTCCTTTGATGCCTACTAGTAAATTTTTTTTTACAAGTCTCATCTAACATGGAAATTCTTGTAGGTGATGGAAATTTTGTGAGATTTTGGCAAGTAGATGGTTGAATAGACTGATCTTACAAGCCACATATCCAAGAATCTATGCTTTGGAATTGAATAAATTAGGAACTCTAAATGAATTTGGTAGCTGGAATAATCATGATTGGGAATGGAAGATTGAACTGAGAAGGCAACTATTCCGATGGGAATATCAACAATGGACTGATTTATGGAACTTGTTACGATATCATTCACTGAGTAAAAAATTGAAAAATGGACTTGCGTGGAGAAGGATATTGATGGGGTTTGCACTTTTCAGAGTAAGGGCTTTTGTTTGGCAAGTCATATGGGAAAGAGTAATTGTTAAAGACAAACTAGTGAAGAGGGGATTCATTAGAGAAGATAAGGCAATGTGTGTGATTTGCAATAAATCTAGAAAAACTATTTGTCATCTATTCTTTTCATGTTTTGAGTCATGGAAATTTCGGAATAGGTGGTGTGAAAAGTGGGGTGTTGAATGGGTTGCGCCAAACAATCCACATAATTTCTTCATGATGTGGCATGCTATGATCACTGGTGGAGACAGAAGTAATATTTGGCTATTGGCATTCTATTCTATTCTATTCTTTGGTCTATTTGAGAATTTCGCAATGATCTAGTGTTTAGTGGATAGGTATGGGTAATATGTACAAGATGCTAATTCAGCTGAATTGTGATTCAGTGAATGCAGTGCTTTGGTCAAATAATCCAGAGGAAGCACCATGGAAATACAGACAAATTATGATTGGAATGGAATGATTAAAATAGAAAATAGGAAATTGGAAAATTCCACATATTTGGAGTGAAAGGAATGAAGCGGCTGACAGTTTGGCTAAAGGGGGGGATGACTTTTAGAGATTTGGATTCTATTAAGATTATCTAGATTTGCTTTTAGAGGCTATATTTATCAAATAATGAATGGAATCCGGTCTGACCCGTGAGAATTTATCTTTTAATGTAATCTGACTAGGACTCCTGAAATTTAAAAGAGTTTTAGGAAGATTAAAATTCAGGGGATATAGATATATTATAGGGTGAGAGTGGAAGAATATGGGATACGATATATTGTACTACCAGATGGACATTTAACACAAACAGGCTTCTATGATGGTTAAGACATTTTTTGATTTTGGTGAGAAGTTTGAGTGAATTGAAATTAGTCCTAATTTGGACATGAGAAGATTGATGTGGATATTTTTTATGGTATCAATTCGGACAGGAGATGAGAGGCATCAATTCACAAGTCTATTATAAGGGGCAAATTACCGAACTGGTTATCCTCAAAATCGATTTTGGATGTATTGGGGGGGTTTTTTTTTTTATTTACTTTCATGTTTAAATTAGCATTTTATTTTGATGTAATTCAATCCAAAGTACTAAAATTTTGGATTCAGAAATAAAATTTTGTAATTTAAAAAAAATCACAATAATGTTATTCTTGACATCTTAAAAATAATTTACTTAAAATGCAAGAAAATGATTCATTCATATTTTTAAACACTATTTTTTTTAAGACTTTTAATTGTTTTTTTATTATGTGGGCTACTATTAATTAGTAATTTGAGTTTAATAAAATAGATTGATGATTTAGTCCTACTGTGAGACAAAGCATGAGAGTCCAATTGATTTTATAGTGATGATGGGCTTCACACGTCTAATTGGGTCAGTGTGGTTTGATAATTCTGTAAGCCTTGATCTAGTAAACCATTAATGGGAGGCTTTTACTAGGGTTTATTTCACTATATAAATCTGGCTAGGTCCCCTTTTCCCTTTTAACACATGGTATCTATCCATTGAGAGCCGTCATAACCAAAAAGATGTGCAAATAGAAAGACTTAACCTTGACCATAAATTCTCTATTGTTTCACTGCAAGTAAAGGCCACATAATATAAATTAAATAATTTGATGTTCTAGTCTTCACACATGGATCCAAGATTTAATTTTCATGTGGTATCAAAGCAATTTGTGTGAAATTAGGGCCCAACAAAAATTAAATTAGGAATTGAATGACTTTTCTTGGTAAAATTGCATGTTGGGTAGACCTTCTTTGATTGCCGAAATCCTATTTTCCTATCATCATTTCTGGACTTTAGGTTAGGCTTTTGTTCCTCACAATGCATAGATTAATTTTGTATAAACCTCTCATCTTAACTCGTATCGTAGAGATAGAAATTAGATGGTGAAGTTTTGAGTTTTAACATTGAACTCGAAATCTAGTTCTTGATTAATTACTTATATTTTATGTATTTTAATTTAAATTGGTTTATTAACATCAACTTACATGGGTTATAGAAATGATATCTAAGGTTTAATTACATAAAATATAAGTGTATTGCAACCAGTTTTGAAAAAACTCAAAAAGGGTTAAGAATGAGTTTTTTGAAATTAACTTTCTTGATGATTGATCTTGGTTTTGTAGTTTTTGGAATATTTTTGTCAAACCCTGCTTTGTAAAATAATTATAATGTCATTCACATGCTCGATAGAATGTTTGTATATTTAGGAAGTTCGAGAAATAGTTAAAAGACGATATTACCCCTAATGGTACCATTGAGTCAATTAAGCTTTGAACTAGTTCAAATAGGAATTTTAAGGTGAAATTAAGAGTTTCACAGTTCAGGGATGACTCAAAATGGTAATTTGGAGTTCGAGGACCAATTCAGAGTCAAATCGAAATTTTCACTATATAGGGGCAAAATCGTAATTTTTCACCCGTAGATAAAATTTGAGATTTTGAGAGAATTTAGATCATATTTGACAAATTTGAGAATGGTATGAGTATAAGGGATGAAAAATATGTCTATGGGCAATTTTTCAGTTTTTGGAGCAAAAATGTAATTTTTCTCTTTACAGGGGCAAAAGTGTAATTTTTAAAAAATTTGCTCCACCAAAACTTTGGAAAAGTCTAGAAATTTCATGGAAGTCATGGATAAGTGAAGAGGATTGAGTGGTAGGAAAAGAAAGTCAAAAAGATGGCTAGAAAAAAAATAAAATAATAAAATATTCAAAAGGTAAATAAAATAATAATATTTTATTAAGCCTATTAAAAGGCTTGAAAATTCCAGAATTCTTCATTGGGAGGGTCAGCCAAAACCAGCAGGAGAGAGAGAGAGAAATAAGAACAAACCCTAGAGTGAGAAAATTCAAAGAAAAAGTGTGATTTTTCAAGGAATCAAGTGTTTAAAGGTATGATTTTTCAAGCTTAGCTTAAGATTTATCATTTCCATACATTTCTCCTTATTTTTCATGGTTAAATTATGTGTTTTGATGATGGATTCAAATCTGATCAGATGGGTTTAGAGAGAGAAAGTTGTTAGATTAATTTGATTTTGAACTATGTTAGTGTTTAGTGTTAGTTTAGCATGTTTATGAGTAAAACAACAAGAAAAATATTCATTTTTTCCGTGAATTTCTCTAGGCCGAATCTAGCCAATGGTGTGTGAGGATGAGGTTGACTTTATTTTAAGAGAATTAGATGGAAAAATGATGAATTATGAGGTTGGAAATTAAATGGGAATTTTTGGTGCAAAAAAATTGAAATTTTTACCCACTAGGGGTAAAAGCGTAATTTGTGATCCGAACTGATCAATTGGACCACATTCATAGTCATTGAGGTATTGTGGATATAATTGGATAATTGAAATTGAAATGGATGGAATTGGAGTTGAATTGAAGATTTTAGAAATTTACACCGTGTATAGGCGAGTTAGGTCGGAAACTGTGATTAAGCGATTGTCCAAACATTTCACACCCTATCTAGTGCATACGCATGGATAAGAGCCTGAAATAATATATATTGATTTGACACAAATTATTGAATTTTTTGTGTCATGTATTGTGGATAGGTGGTGAGCTATCTGATACGGGTAAAAGACTACAACCGAGGACCAAGAATAGAAGTATATCTACTCCTATTACAGTGAGTAAACTTACTATCGTCTTAATTATCTAGAGTAGATTTATTTAATTGTGTAATTTTATGGAAAAATGGTTTAATTGGAAAATTATTGTGTTTTATGGGAAAATGGGATTTTATAAAATAATTTTATAAAATTTTTGAAAATTTAATAATGATTTCAAAAATAGAGTAATTGGAGACCTATACTATGATTGTGTTGTTTATCCAAGATTTTACATTAAATGGCTTATGATAAATGTGGGTATGACTAGTTATTTTTATGATTTAAAGAATATGTGAACTATTTTGATTTGCCTTAAATGTGTTAAGTGAGCCATGTCATACTATTGTGATTTTATTGGTTGGTGGATTATAAAGTGGGCACTGCAGTGACGGGGGTTTCGTGGGCCAGCCTAATTAGAAGGGCACGGTTCTCAATTATTGAGCTTACCTCGATTGGAGAGGCGCATAGGATAACTCCCGAGGTAGGATTTGAGTACACTTCACGCTGGCCACCACGTGAAACTGAGACTCAGCCAACGCCGAGGAACAGCTATGTTGTCAAAGGTGAAATGTGTTTGTGTGTGTGACAATAAACTGCCTTGGCGATCTCGATAAGATGCCTTCGCGGGGTATCCTCGAGAATGGATTTTTGGTAAGGGCCAAGTTTTTGAAAAGTACATAAGCCATGTTGAGTAATTGGATGAAATCTAATTATTTATATGGGTTGGGATGAATTATTTTAATTGTCTCCTATTACTCGGCTTTAGATTATTTTGATGATGTCTGTCTACTCACTAGGATTTTATAATCTCACCCCTTCTTCCTATACATTTTTCAGGCTCAGAATAGGCATTAGACTGTCAATTGCATCGAGAAGTAAATTTCAGAGTTGCATCCTAGAAAGCAAGGTTATAGACTTAAACATTCTCAGTTATTTGAGGGCCCACGTCTCATTGTAATTTAAATTGCATACTCCAGTTTTCTATATTGCAGTATGTATAAATTTATTTTATTTTTATGTGCAGAAAATTAATTTTTGATGTTTCAAAAATATACATATATATATATATATTGTTTTACATTAAAATAGATTATTTTAATTAATATTTTTATTTTATTTTATTATTCAAAAAAAAAAAAAGAAAGAGAGAGGAATGGAAAAACTGGTACAAAAGCCTTGCGAGGTCTCAAAAGGCATTCGAGGGAAAAATGTCTGTTGAGGCTTCGCGGCGGTTGTCACGGGCTAGATGTGAGTTCCGGGTCGTGACAATTTTAATGCTTGGATTTTCTAAAATTTGGGCCTAATTAAGTTTTGATAAATTGAATTTCATTAAAAAGAGCTAGAAAACCAAGAAAAATAGAAAAAATCTTGAAATACTCCCGAATGGGTTAGGTATTGCATTAGACAGGTTGAGCTAACTTGACTGAAGAGGAAGAAGGCTCAACCCGACACTTGGACGACACCCACACACAAGGTGTCGTGTGTGGTGCATTTAGGCTTTAAGAAGGTTTAATTTCGCTCTTATTTATTCTAGTAGCCTTGGAACTTTACTTTTGATTTTTTGGGTATTTTTCCAACATTTTTATATGACATTAAATGATTTTTATTTAATATTTATGAATTTTTATGCATGTTTTATATTTTCTCTAATTTGTATGTATGTTTTTTGTGAATTTATTTTATTATAAATTATTTTAGCATACTTGGAGTCTTTTGATAGCATGTACTCTCCTTAGATTAGCCTCCAATTTTGTATACTCTCGAGTTGAAATTACGTGCATAGTTTAGAGAATGTATTCATTTATTTTTAAGTTTAAGACCCTAAGTTTTAATGTGACATATACTATATTTAGGACCAAATGAGATACATCCAAGCTTTGTATCTCAACTGGAATGATCCATTGTATACATTATGCAAATTAAGGATTTTAGGCAAATTAAAAATTCCTGGTTTGAGAAAATTTTTTTATTAACTGATGCAAGTGCTTGGCTGCCAAAGTGGCTCATTTGCTGAGATTAATGAACTATTTCCTTAAGCAAAAGATTACATGATGGTTTTTAAATTACTTTGTACAATTGCCTACCCAAAGAGGTTATTGTGTGAGACAATTTAAAGTGGGACATAAGGCATCAAGGTTGAGGCTATAGCTGTCTTGAAGGTTTGTCTGCACAAAGGGGATAGACTTTTAGAAAACCAAAATATTCTCATATTAACTTTATGTGGAGAGTGTCTCGTAGCATGTCACATTCTCTGTCCAAAGAGGAGTTTGTAATGATGCACCTAGACTATTCGATTATTTTCCTTTTAGCAACTAAAGCAAATTATAAATTCCCAATTTGAGAAAATTTTATTAATTGATGTAAGTGCTTGGTTGCCAAAGTGGCTCATTTACTGAGATTAATATATTATTTTCTTAAGCAAAGAGTTACTGGATGGTTTTTAAATTGCTTTATACAATTGATTGCCCAATGGGTTATTATGTGGGGCAATTTAAAGTGGAACATGAAGCATCATGGTTTAGGGTATATCGGTCTAGAAGGTTTATTTGCCTAAAAGGGGATAGTTTTTTGAAAACTAGAGTATTCTAATATTAGCTTTATTTGAATAATGGCTATTAACATGTCATATTCCCTGCCCAAAGGGGAGTCTATGATAATGCACTTGGACTCTCTAGTTATTTTCTTTTTAGCACACTATGACTTGTTGCTAATTATTTTATTGCTTTTCATTGACTAATAATTGCATTTTTTGTCTTGAATAGTGACTTCTACTGTGAATAACAATCAAGTTGCATTTTTTAAATTTTGAAGTCACTTTTTCTATCAACAAAAGACTTGGCCATTTGAGATTTTGACTAGATGAAACTTTAAGGATTAGAAAAGTGATATGGATCAGTTTGTACTTCAAATGTACACAAATCTATCTATGAATATAGATAAGCTTGTATAACATATTGTTTGAAGTTTTGTGAATGATAAGAAAGCCTTTAAGGCACAAGAGAGATCCAATAAATTTTGTCTGCTTCTTATTAAGAGGTCAATCCTTGTGCATCTATTTAGTGTATTTCCTGATATTACTAAAATAAAGGAGTTCTCAACTATAGTAACACTGAGGTATAAGGTGTCATCAAATGTTGAATTTGACACTTTTTTGGAAGGACATTATTCTATGAGTTATGATAGGTTAGGAAGAGTTAAGAAGTACATTATTAAGATGGTCTACTAAATTTAATACTACTAATAGGTTCAAGACAAAAGAAAAAATCTGGTCAATCTGTCAATGTAAGGGGTCTTAAAGTTGTCTTTAAGAAGGAACATAAATATTTCTTTGCAAGAAAAGAGACACAAGAATCAAGATTGTCTTAAATATAAGACTTGGCTAGAAAAGCATAAACTTAAAGAGATCCATAGGTAAGAGAAAGCCAAATAAGGATAAGTTTGATTGGCAACAAAATAGACGTGGAAGTTCAGTTTGTAAAAACAATTTGTTGAAATTTAGTTTCAATTTCTTTATTAAACACTACTAGTTGAATTTTAAAATAAAGATTACATTATTAAGATAATCAATGGTTCAAAATGTATTGGCTTATGTTCTTTGACTTATAGATTACATAGATTATATTTAGCTCTTTGTAATATTATAGTCACCTCATATTATGTTGAAAGAGTTGCCAAAAAATCTTACATAAAGAAAACGTCTTCCTCGTTATGACACAAAAGACTTGGCTACATCTTTAATGAAAGGGTAAAAGATTGATAAAGGATAACATCCTGCCTACTTTTATTTTTGATAACTTGGAGACATGTGTTGATTGTTGTAGGGATAAGATGATGAAGATAAATAATAAAGACTAAATATCAGTTCCAATTTATTATAACTCATTTACACTAACATAAATTGACCATACACTCCCGTTTATTTGCAATTGTAGATATTTTATGGCATCTGTTGATGATTTTTCTCATTATGATTTTATGTTCTTAATTAAAGAAAAGTTTGAAACTCTTGATAAATTTAGGGTTTTTTAGACTAAGGTTGAGAAACAATTGAAAAAAATCATTAAAATTGTCAAGTCAAACAAGGGTGATGTGTCACGACCCAATTCCCCGGGCCAGGACTGGCGCATGAGCTCAATGAGCATAGCTCACTAAGCCCAAGCAAGCCTATCCATTTACCTTTGCTTAACAAATTTATCATATCATGCATACACACACACCTTTTTTCGGGTGTGAACATAGCCAAAACATAATGGCATTATCGATAATAATATACATGCACTATACCAGTCATGTATTTAGCAATTTACATTGCATACACATATTCACATTGTTAGATTGTATTCACAATACAAAAGGACCCATGACTTCCAGCGGAGACATTTACAATAAAAGGGATTACTATAGAATGCCAGACACATACCTAGGAGATGCACTATGGGGACTCCTCGATCTAGGGTCCAATAGTCACCTGATCTGAAAACATGAATTTTTATAAAACGTGAGTACAATACTCAGTGAGTGAACAAGATAGGAACAAGAATACCATAAGGAATGTTTATCGAAATCATGATGCATTCATTTTCTCAAAACCATGCAATTGTTTTAGCTCTTTTAAACCCCTCATGTAAACCCCACATGAGTAAATCACTTTACAAAAATCCATGCTCAACTATGGTACCAAAGAAATGGGAAATATGGCAAAAACCCACAAGTTAGCAAAATGGATAGAAAGTTTATCGCTGTAGCGAACTTCATTCTCGCTGCAGCGAGAACCAGAACATCAAGGAAAAATTCTCATTTTTCCCTTAAAACAAGTCATTCTGCTAAAATAACAATAGCAACATGTAACACATGTAAACTTCCAAATTTCAACAAAACAAATGCTTACATATTTGCATTTACAACCATATACCCATCATCAACATGCACACCATCCCATCATCATCATCATGCACATCATCCCATCATCATCATCTCATATGCAACGGCTTATGCTATTGTCACTAGGGGGTGGGAGATCACGAAGCATCCCCCCCTTTACTAGGCAAGAGGTGTACTTCACTCCGGATCACGAAGCAACGGAGCAGTCCCTTCCCTCATCTTCCAAGTTTTCCCTCTCTTCACTTGGTAAGAGGTGCACTTCACTCCGGATCACGAAGCAACGGAGCAGTCCCTTCCCTCATCTTCCAAGCTTCCCCCCCTTTCACTCGGCAAGAGGTGCACTTCACTCTGGATCACGAAGCAACGGAGCAGTCCTTTCCCTCCTCTTCCAAGCTCTTGGGTGGAGAGGTGGGAGATCACGGAGCATCCCCCCCTTCGCTACGGAGGCAACAACGGCTTAAGCATCACCCCCTTCACTCGGCAAGAGGTGCACTTCACTCCGGATCACGAAGCAACGGAGCAGTCCCTTCCCTCCTCTTCCAAGCTCCTGGGCGGAGGGGTGGGAGATCACGGAGCATCCCCCCCTTCGCTACAGAGGCAACAACGACTTATGTGCACTCCCACTCACACATAGCCGGGTCAGCAACGGCTTATGTGCACTCCTACTCGCACATAGCCGGGTTCAAATCAACATGTGAAGAAGCATCCAATGCATATCATGCATTTTATCATATTGTGATAACGCATAAACCATTGTATAACACATTTTCACAATATAAAATCATTTTACTAAAAGCTTGTTCCCAAGGTACATTTTCTAAGACAAGTTGGATAGAATCTTTCATATTCCCCAAAACAAGTTTGAAATGCAAGTCCACTCACCGGTATTAGGAGTAGAAATACTCCTATTTTCAGTCCGCGGGTACAGTCCTTTACCCGTATCCAATGGCTCACAACCTAGCCATAATCCATGACACATATTCCAATTAAATTGTGCCTAACAGTCATAAGCTATTTCAGGCTCGATATATATATGTGATATGAAATGAAAAATGCACGGGTAGCCATCTAGACTCGGTAGTGGCCTAAGTCAATTTTTCATCCGATAAATTGGCCAATGCGTCCAATTTCACTCCAAATTAATCCATTTCTCCTCTAATACCTTAATTTACCACATACCATCAAATTCAGCATTAGAACCCTCACAGTTCCTTATAGAAAAATTCGGTCATTTGGTGCACTAGCACCAAAATTTTTCTGCATAACCGTTTCACCTTAATTCATCATATTTCCAAGCCATTTTCCTTGAAATAAAAACAATCCCCCATTGATATTCAGCCCTCATGGTTCGACCAACAAGGAACCCTAGAGAAATTGAATATTTCTTTTGTGTTTTTGTTCATAACCATGCTTAACTATCCCTAAACACTAACATAGTCTAAAATCAAATTATTCCAACAACAATTCCTCTTCCATACCCATTTTTCAGAATTGAATTCATCATGATAACTCAATATTCAACCATGAAAATCAAGAACAAAAGCATGGGTAAGCTAGGTATCAAGGAGAATTAAAGAAATTTGAACTTACTTAGCTTGTTTCCTTGAATTCCAACACTTTCTCTTTGATTTTTTTCCCACCTAGGGCTTGTTCTTCCTTGGTTTCTCTTCTCTTCTGGTTTGGCTGATCACTATGGGAGAAATGGGCTGATTTTTATGCCTTTTATAAAGAAAATAATGAATGGATGAGATTTTGACACATGTCACCATTCCATTGGTCCATGTGTCATACTTAGCCATTAAGCAATCTCTCTCCACCACACATTTCTCATGTTTATCCATTTACAAGATGAATAAAATCCCTTGGCCTTGACAAGTGCTGGGGTAAAAAATTTACCGATTTGCCCCCGGGGCGAAAAAATTACGATTTTGCCCCTATACTCCTAAATGTACCGGAATCAAATTATTTCTACTTTTCAACCTCAAATAACACTAACATTGATCAATATTAACCAAATGGAGAAAAAAAACTCATTTTTTAATCGAGCTTGACAGGGTCTCACATGATGAGTATTATGGTAGACATAATATACATGGATAACAAAAAGATCAATTTGCCAAATATATAGAAAGCTGTGAATAGTGTCTCAATACACTATGTCTAGTAGTCCTGAACAAAATGGTGTGGCTGAAATACAGAATTACACTCTTAAAGATATGACAAGGAGTATGATTAGTAGGGTTGTTTACTAGAAGTTTTGTAAGGAGAAACAATCAAAATAGATTTGCATATCCAAAGTAGAATCCTTACCAAATCTATACATAAAATCCTTTTTTAAGTTTTAGACTTGATGGACACCTAGTTTTAATCACTTATGTGCTTAGGGATGTCCTTCAAAAGTGTGCCTATTGCTTCACTTATTTCTATTTTATTGAGAACTCAAACCATTCATAGGATTACAAAGTTTTTAGAGTTACATAGAGCTAATAGTAGTTGCTCTCATGATAGAGATGGAGGAGAGCATAGGGAGACTTTAGTATTCCTATACCTATATAGAAGAATAATATGGCACATACACTAGTTGAGAAACAAGAATAAGTTCAACTATTTCTTGATGAGATCCCTCAACATTAGAATGTTGTGTAATATATGCCACAAAAAAGATCCATAAGGATAAGGAAGTCTACTCTTTCCTCATACATCTATGAATTCTATCCTTGAAAGGGTAATTATGATTTGGCCGTGTAATATATCTAGTAGTTTTTCCAGAAGTTGTTTTAAGTCTTAAATTAGATCTGTGGTGAGATGCAATGAGGGATAAGATACAAATCTATGTTATACACTAGTTTATGGGAGCTTGTTGAGCTAAATAATGGTTGCAAACTCATTATTTGTAAATAAGTATACAAAACCAAGAAAGATTCTAAAAGAAAGATTGAGAAGCTTAAAATCAAGTTGGTTGCCAAAGATTTTAATTAGAATTAAACCTTTTTTTTTTGTTGTATCCTACTAGTATATTGTTTAAAGTATTTATGGTATTAGTAACTCATTATTATTTAGTGTGAGGATGAGCCCTACAAGCCAATCTGTGGTTGTATTGGAATTACAATTTAAGACATTTATGTATGATATTTTGTTATTTATAATAACATTGAGGTGGTTCTTTATTCATGAGTTTGTAACTTAATTACTATTTATACTTACGTAGATACAAAGCCCATGGAACTATTGGTGCTTTGCAAGGGAATCATATTGAGATACAATTATGAGATCCTTATGCATCAAAACATTGTTCTTAAAAATTCCTAATCATTGTATTATTGAGAAGGGGCATTGATAATGTTTAAAGATTGACATATGCTATGTTTCTTACTTGTGAAGTAAGCAATTGATCTCATAGGTTCAACTATAGAGATACTTGAAACTAGCATGTGGATGCTTGCCTTGGGAAAGCAAGTTCACTAAACATGACCTGACATGAGAATTGCATTTGGCATCTCACTTTAGTGTTTATGCAATGCTTCTCATGTGTCAGTCGTGTAAGTACTCCTTAGACTTGAGACACTAGATTGTCTTATATGTGGAGTTCTATGCTTTGATTTAATCCCTACGAGTCCTACCAAGGATGCAAAATCAGGATGTTTTTGGATATAATATGAAGCATGTGAAGGCAAATGAGTGATCAAGATAGGAATCATTACCTCGAGTGATTTAAAGGGACATATCCTAATAGTTCTTGGTTAATATTAGTTGAATCAAATCCTTGGCCAAAGTGATTGGGAGATTACGAAATGAGTTTTATAAGTCTATAAAGCTAATGATCGAACTACAGGAACAATAAGAGATCAATAAGAGTAGACAGCGATAGATTGTACATTGAAGGGTTATCAAAGAACCCTTTGACTCTCTTAACAATTGGATGACCATGATGCATTGCTAGATGCCAATCTTGGTCTATGGAATAAAATTAATATAATATGAATATGATTTGTTTAAATTAATTAATAAAGATTAGATTCAATTCTATTGCTAACATGTTAGGAACCTAATGGGGTCACACACAAAAATCGCATTATGGATTAAATTGAAACTATGACAATTTAAGTTAGATTTAAATCATAAACTAGGTTTTTAACTACCAAGGACTTAATTAAAATAGTTTAATTAAGTGCCATGTCAATGTTATAAAGAGTTATAATATTGAGGACTTATTTGAAAATAAGTAAATTATTTAACCTAGATATAAAAGGTATTTTTCTAACCACTCTTCACAGGAGAATTTTCTCTTAGAAAAATTAAGTCTCTTTCTTGTGCTGCCACCCTTGTGAGAGCTCTTGGGAAAAGTTTCTCTTGTGTGGTTTGACTAAAGATTGAGTGAGGAAGAGGAGGATAATCGATTGTCCATTTTGCTAGCATATAGGTGTGGTTAGAAAGCTCTCTCCTTGTTGAAGTTTCCATTGTAGCTGTGTGTGCATTTATTGGAGGCCAAGCAATTAAGTGGCTCAAGTTATTCACTCTTTTGTAGTGTTCACAGGTTTGACTACCAAAAACGTGCCATCATGATAACCACATCACTTGACAAGGTAATTTGATTTTTCAAATTACTTCTCTCTTTTTAAAAGTCTTTGTTTACATTAAAACACCAAGGGGATCCATGGTAAGTGTGTCATGGTGTTTAGTTTAGTTTGTTTAGATTTTTTTTTAATTTTTCTTCCACTGCCATGATATCTTCCATGTCATTCCCAACATTTAGAACTACACTTGATAAATGTTATGATGGCCTTTCCAATTGAGAATCTTATTGAAAAGTTTTATATGTTGCAACCTAAACAATTTAAAGAAAATGATAAAGATCATCTTGTGTGCTAACATAAAAGTTTATTTGTTGGTTTAAACAAGTTTCACACTAGTTATATTTTAAATTTGATGACGTAATAGCCTCTTTTGATTTTGTTGAGAATAAGGTAGACTAATGCATAAATCTCAAGATCAATAGGAGCAAGTTTATCTTTCTTATTTTGTATGTTATTAATATCTTACTAGTTTGGTCTAAGGAATTTGACATGAAAGATCTTGGGAAGCATCCTACGTCATTGGGATTGAAATCCATAAAGATAGATCTCATCACTTGTTTGGACTTTCTTAATGTGCATACTTTGGTTGAATGTTGAATATATTTTATATGCTTGATTGCAAAAGTGGAGATATGCCAATAGTTAAAGTTGATAAATTGAAATTGGAATAATATCCTAAAATGATGTTGACAGGGAATATATGGAAGCAATGTCATATGCTAGTGCAATGAGGAGCTTGATGTATGCTCAAGTGTGCATGAGGCTTGACATTGCTTATGTAGTGGGTTTTTTGGGAAATATTTACCTAATCCCAATAGAGTTCATTAGGAAGCTGCAAAGAATGTGATGAGATACTTGAATATGACTATGGATTATATGTTAGTTTATCAAAAGGTTGAAGACCTTAAACTAGAGGGTCCTATAGATTATAACTTAACCAACTATTCAGATGATAGGAAGTCCAAGCCAAGATTTGGTATGTGGTGTATAATCTTAGAAAAGTTTAAAGAAATTACTAGTGACCTTATTCATTATGCGTGCAAAATTTGTAGCATGCTATTGAGTAGGTACACTAAGAAATCTCATTAAAGAATTGTTGGTGGTTGGCTCTGTTGCTACATATAGTTATATTGTGATAACACTACAGTGGTTTTATTTGCTATTACTAATAAAAGTATCACAAGGGCTAAGCATATAAAGATAAAATATTTGATAGTTAAAGATTTTGTAAAAAATTGTGACATTATTGTTGAGCACATTGACATTAATGACATGGTGGTTGATCCTTTGACTACGAGGTTTAGATCTACAGCTTTTAGTAGACATGTTGAAAGCATGGGTATTTTGAGTTCTCTTGATGTACTTGGTTAGTGGGAGTATGTTATTTATGTTTTTAAACTTTCACATCATGGTTTGCATTTATTTGTGTTGAGACCTTTTGCTATGTCTTTAGACAGCCATGAGATGTTTGATTATATGTTTATTGATGATCATCGTTGATTGATAATCAATGTTGTTATTTGATACTATTTGTACATGTATATATGATTTATTAAAATTGCTATATTGCATATATACTTTGTAAAATATTAAGATTGGTGTCTATCTCAAGAGTAATTTTAGTGGTATGTATAATTAATGACACCAGCAAGGAACTCAAGAATAAGTGGGAGACATACAATCATGTTGTTAATGTTGTATAGATTTCTCATCAAGTTTAGAGAAATCAGCAAGAGGACCGACAATAAAAATGGCACATTGAGATCACATTTAGGTGCTATTTTCTTGTTACAAAGTCACATTGAAATCCATTTTGATAAGATCATTGGTACTTGTAACTATGGATTGGTCTTATGTCAATAAATGCCACAATAGCTACTGTAATTCAATATTAGATGTTTCTATTGGATAGGATCATTAAGATATTGTCTCTAAAGGCTAAATATTTTTTTAATTGTGATCCCATCAAAATTAAGTCAATCAGGTTGAAGTCTTGTTTCTAAAGTGTTTTTTTAAAATCAAAATAAACTCAAATTAATATTACCCAAGTGGGAGAATGTTAGAATTTTCTATTATATGGGCTACTATTAATTGGTAATTTTGATTTAATAAAACAGATTGATGACTTAGTTCTACTATGAGACAAAGCATGAGAGTCCAGTTAATATTAAAGTGATCAGTCAATGATGGGTGTTGCACATCTAATTGAGTTAGTGTGGTTTAGCGGTTGTGTAAGCATTGGCCCAGTAAGCCTTTAATAGGAGGCTTTTACTAGGGTTTATTTTACTATATATATTTGGCTAGGTCCTTTCTTCCCTTCTAACACACAGTATCTATCCATTGAGAGTCGTTATATCCAAAGAGAAATGTGAAGACGAAGATTTACCTATTGCAACGATTGAAATAGGTATTCAATATTAATTAAATAATTTGGTGTTTTAATCATCACATATGGATTTAGGATTTAACTTACATTAACTTACAATAGCACTTTTTTTTCATAGCAAAGTCTAACAATTGAAAATCTCAAATCACAATAGTTATTGAACTTATTTATTTTAATGTTTTAAATTAATTAATAATTGAATTTAATATTTTAAAGCAAACAATATAAATTTTATAAACTTTTTTGGTAAATATGGGATTGATATATAGTAAGTATCTATCTATCTATCTCATTTTAGGATTCAAACTTGAAATAATTTTAAATTAAAATCTCAAATTTAAATAATCGAGTCATCCAAAGACAAATATAGATGCCACCATAATTCATAAACATTAGTTGACAAAACCTACTTATTTTTGCTCTTGTTAAAGGATTTTTGCAAGTGCATGCTTATATTAAGAGGTTTAGTTTTGTGAATTCAGTGTTCTGATGCCTTAGTTTCTTGTGAATTATTGTTCTTAATTTCTGGTTGCTGGTAATTAAGAAATTTGTGTGATGTGCTTTATGATTAAAAGAAACATGGAAAACTTTGTCCACCATTAAATCACTTTTTTAATTTGGCTCACTTATGGTTTTTACTTGTTCAAAATTCTGACATGCATGTAAATGTAGTTTGAGTTAATATTTCTCCATAATTCTCCAGTAAAAATGTGTTAAATACCATTGTTAGCGGCAACAGCTCAACCAAGGGAGGAATTTAATAAAGAGAGGGTACATTAATGTGTAAATTTTTAATTAGCTTCACACTTCAATATTTTCGAGTTTCAGTTCTTCACAAAACATAAGTAACAATAAACGAACGTAAGGAAGCAAAACATCATGAATCAAGCCATGCCAAAGTAAATTTGGAAAATGAAATGTTGAAAATATATTGTGAAGTATCAATATTACAATGTAATAACCAACTCTCGAATAGGAATTCTTTTTATGATTGGGTCCATTATTAAAAAACACTCAAGAAACCATCAAATGACTTCCAACAACAATTATCATTTTTTTGTTTATTCTTTCAATAATGTGAGATGCAAAACATCCACATTAATATCAAAGAAAGGAAAGGAGTAAGAAACTTCAAAGCAAGGAGAAAAAAATGCTTCCAAATACTAGACTTACGTTAACTTAAAAAATTAGTGATTGGCTTGGTAGGGTGGTGGTGGTCATTTGTAGTAATAAGGAGGAAGAGGAGAAGGAGAAGGAGGTGTAGAGAATTTTTAGTAATATGGTGGTGGAGGAGATAGAGATGGTGGGGGAGGAGACTTGTAAAAATAAGGTAGAGGAGGAGATGCAGATGGTGGCGGTGGAGACTTGTAGACATAAGGAGGTGGAGGTGAGGGGGAAGGAGGAGGTGGGGATTTGTAAAAATATAGATGAGGAGGTGAAGGAGAAGGTGGTGGAGGAGACTTGTATACATAAGGAGGAGGTGGTGATGGAGATGGTGGAGGAGGAGACTTATAGATATATGGTGGTGGAGGTGATGGAGATGGAAGTGGTGGTGATTTATAGACATAAGGAGGAGGAGGTGAGGGAGATGGTGGAAGTGGGGATTTGTAGACATAGGGAGGAGGTGGTGATAGGAATGGCGGAGGTGGATACTTGTAAATATAGGGAAGAGGTGGTGAAGGAGATGGAGGTGGTGGAGATTTGTAGACATAGGGTGGAGGTGGTGATGGAGATGGTAGAGGTGGGGACTTGTAGACATAGGGAGGAAGGGGTGAGGGAGATGGCGGAGGTGGGGACTTGTAGACATAGGGAGGAGGTTGTGATGGAGATGGTGGAGGTGGAGACTTGTAAACATAAGGTGGTGGAGGTGATGGGGATGGTGGTGGTGGAGACTTATAGACATATGGAGGTGGAGGTGGGGACTTGTGCACATTGGGAGTAGGTGGTGAGGGAGATGGTGGTGGTGGAGACTTGTACATAGATGATGGTGGAGGTGGTGGTGATTTATGGACATAAGGAGAAGGAGGTGGGGATTTGTAGACATAGGGAGGAGGTGGTGATGGAGATGGTCGAGGTGGAGACTTATAGATATAAGGAGGAGGTGGAGACTTGTATACATAGGTAGGAGGTGGTGATGAAGATGGTGGAGGTGGAGACTTGTAGACATAAAGTGGTGGAGGTGATGGCGATGGTGGTGGTGGAGACTTATGGACATATGGCAGTGGAGGTGGGGATTTGTACACATAGGGAGGTGGTGGTGATGGGGATGATGGCTGTGGAGACTTGTAAATGTAAGGAGTTGATGGCATTGGAGATGGTGGAGGTGGTGTTTTGTAGTAGTATGGAGGTAAAGGTGAAGGGTATTGACGTGGTGGTGCTTTGAAAGGTGTTTGTGGTTTCTCACGATAGTAAGGTGGTGGTGCATTGTAAGACTCATCATCATAGGCCACGACATTGTTGATTATCAAGCACAACGCCAAGGCGTATGCTAGACGAGGCCAAATATTGGCCATTTTGGGCAGAACTACTCCCTGAAACTTCCCCGACTTGTGCACTTCAATGCCTTGCAGATTTATATAGGACTATGTTTTTAATTTCTCTTTTGTGAATGAGTGCAGGGGCAGCCTGCTGTTTATATAGTGATCCCTTCGATATTATTTAAATTATTTAACGTTGAATCGTAATAATTTAATCTCATTAGACATATTGTTGAGCAATTGATAGTGACATCCCACTAGTTTGTTGCAAACCTTGAAGTAGTCAGAAAAAATTATACATGAACCATCAGAGTGCTATGTTATATAACAATTAAATATTCAATCTTATCATAGGAATAATTCTTGACATTTGGAAAGCACCTACAATTCGATTTATTCATTAAAGTCTTATACAATTTTTTTCCTCAAAAAATAAAAGTCTCGTACAATTTTAGGTACAATTAGTTTCTCGACTAGAAAATGCTCCTGTGACCTTTCTTCTAACATTTTCTTCTTACAAAACAAAAAGAAATTTGTCGTGACCATGTTGTGCTTAGTTAAGATAGGAACAAATTATATACTAATGAGACGAATAATATTCAGTTTAAAAATTGTCAAAAAATAAAAACTTTTCCCTCCAATGAAAGAAAGCTTCTTACAATTAGAAAAAACGAAAAAATATTTGCTGTAATCACGTTGTATTTTATATATATATAAATCATATTAGGAGCCAATAACTTTAATAGAGAAGAATTTAATAAGGACTAAATTGTGAAGTCCAAAAATGTGTAATTAGATATGAATTTGTCTAGCAACTATGTATAATACTTTAGTATATGTTTTACATTTTTTGCCTCCGAGACAAATACCAAGTTCGATTCCTTGCTTTCATTGGGTCAGTTCAACTTTTTTAAAAGAAAATGAATTGGTCATCTAGGGAGGTCTCATTAGCCAAAGGCATCCAATTTTTTTACTTCGGAAATGTAAGTCAACACGAAGTTCCATTATCTGGTCTGAGTGTCGTCCAATTAAATCCTAATTGCAGTTGGCAAACATGTTAACTCCAGATGGTATATGATAATGATACTCACTTTTTTTTAAGTGAAAATGAATTAGTTGTGATATCGTGTTGTGACATAGGAGCTAACACTTTTAATCCAACATATTATTTTGATTTTCATCTCTAATATATTGAAATTATTATTGATTTGTTACGCTTATAATTGAAATATAAAAATAAATTACCTATGTAATAATTTCTTGTAAAGAATTTAGATTGGATATTTTTTTCTTTTCCAATTTTACATGGTTCATAGACAAATTCTATCTTCACGTTGCCGAAAGTCAATGAAAGCAGAGATTTCTTCACCTAAAAACTCCACCTAGCCACTTTCCAAGTCAAGGCAAATTTGTTACCATAGTTGATAATCATTATTTTCTTCTAGAAAACAAATGCATATCATATAATCAACTTCCACTTTCAGATTGCCCATCAAGCTTTAAACATTTGACAATAATACTCCCTTCATTTTTCATATAGAGTTGATAAATCCTATGATCAATGGATGTACGAGGATATTTTGTCCAAAAACATGTCAGAAACTTATTTTGCTTCAAATTAAGAAAATTCCATTTCATACCTTGAGTCGTGACGTGTAGGTTCAGAATTCCGACCACTTAATGTAAAGAAGGGTTGTCACCAATTTTCTTTTATTTAAGTGTGTTGGTCACTAATTAATTGAATCTATCTTTTTTAATAAAATACTAAACTTGACTAAGGTTAGTTAAGAAAGATAAATTGTGATCTATGAAAAAAAAACACTAGATTTGAGAACACTACTAGAAAACAAGGTTTTACCGACGGAATAAATTTCGTCGGTATATACCGATGGATTACCAATGACTTATTTATGGAAGGGAGGTTAAAAATGCATCGACAGATTACCAACCAAATCTCGTCGGTAACGTGTTGGTGGTAATTTTATTTAGAAGGTAGGAAAAAGACCGACTGAACACTTTGGTCAAGAATGACCATATCGACCGAATATGTCGACAAAAATTACCAACGGAATATCCATCAGCAACACTATGATTATAGCGACGAAAGTTTAGTAGACATATGAGTAGTTCCTTTTGCAGAGTTCGCCGACAGAATTTTTGTCAATTTAAGGTTTCAAGCTTAATGAAAGAAAATTTCGTCAGTAATTCTTAGTAAAATGCTTAGGGTTTTCTTTTCGAGCATTTCTCCTTCTCCTCTTTTCTTCCCTTAGATCTGCCTTTCCCCTACCGACCACCCACAACCCTCCTTCTCCAGTATTGACGAATAGCTCCTTCCTCTGATCGGACACTCTCTGTCGTAGACCTAAGTTCGATTGGACTTTCCCGAGTCGACAACCCAAGCACCCCACGCTTTCCTCCCATGACCAAGAGCCTCCCCTTTTCACTAGTGTTGATCGACGTGTAAAGGTAGCCGACCACCTTCACTCCTTTTCGAGCTTTAATCCCGTGTCGGTCGATTGCCCCCTCCCCTTGTCTGGAGTTGGATCAAGTGCTGACCACCCCCACCCCTCCTTGTCGATTGCCCCTTCCCCCGTCAAGACAGGTAAGGCTACTTTTTTTATATGCTTCAATTTTTTTTATTAATTCTGTTGCTAATTTTGCCTTTAATTTATTGGATTGGGTATGTTGTTATTTTTATTGCTATGTAAAACTAATTGAGCAAATAAGTTGGATGGATCGGAGTTACTTGTTAATTGATTGTGGAGTGTGGGGGATTGCGTTGTTAAATTGAGTTGAAGACTTTTTATTTGTGCTTGTTTATTGATTAGAAGCTGTTGCTTGATTATTGAGTTTGGTTTCTGTATGGAAGTAAGAAGCTATTGATCTGTTTTTTTGGATTGTGGTGACTGGTTTTTAATTTTATTATAAATTTCATGTAATATAGAGACATAATTTTTATTGATTTAAAAGAACAAAACTTAGATATATATAAGGTTATAAATTATATATAATGAAATTTTGAAAATTTAAAAGAAATAATGATGATAAATTATTTTGATGTACTATATATACAAAATTTACTACATGATGCACAATACAAAAACTTATAAATATTTTATATATGTAATAGTATATATATAATTATAAATTTGATGTACTATTTATGCTTAATTTATAATGATTTACAATAACAAAAGTTATATATATGGATATAACTTTATAATGATAAATTTGAAACTTTTTGCCAAAAAATAATAATAATAAATTTAATGTACTGTGTATACAAAATTTTTTGTTATTGTACAATAACAACAATTATGAATGGAAAAAATTATTAATGAAAAATGGATTATATATATAAGGTTATAAATTATATATAATGATAAATTTGAAACTTTTTAAATAGAAATATTAATGATAAATTTGATGTACTATATATGCATAATTTTTATTGATTTACAGTAACAAAAATTATATATATGTATATATATAGTGAATGTGACTAAATTCTTTTAATTTGATTAATAATTCTAGTAATTAATTAATAATCAAATTTTATTATCTCATAATGGAAGGCATCATATGTCCGTTACATTTTTCAGAATGGAACGAGATCGAAGTTGGATGTATTCCCGAGTTGATTCAAGTGTAGTTCTTATGACAGAATTTGTGAATGGCGTTGAAGAATTTATTTCATTTGCCTTTGATCAACCTAGATATGCGTATATAGCTTATCTATAGATATATCCAAAACAACTTTCAAAATAACTTGCATTCACAATTTCCTATGGTTACTACCAACTCATGCTTTCCACAATAATAGTGTATAAATCTTTCACAAATAGCATTTGAAACCACCAATCGTTTTCTAGCAACTCATGCTTTTCACGAATACATTTTAAGAAAACTAGCAATGGTTACTATGCATACATTGTTATATAGTTATGGAAATTTTGAAATTGACACCCTTTACTCACCTTACAATAGCGGAATGTTACTTCGCCATTGTTTCGGATGCATCCCTTGTTAAGTTTACTTGCAGGTCACTCGTTACTTCCTCCAGTATGCCACCACAACAACTTTCCTCACTTAACACTTCCTAGCAAAAAGTTAAACTCACTATCTTTAATTCCACACATGTACGAGTAGCATTTCAATCAACAAATCTTCAACATAATTTTATAGTTAATTTCATGCTTACACACAATCATATAAAACAACAACTTTACCAAAGTAGTCTTAAATCTTTGCATGCATAATTCTTATCCTTTACTTTCTTCAAACATTCCATTCTCACAACATCAAATCTCACAACCAATATAGGCATTCTTCCTAACCCATAATCATATAGTATAAACAATCAAGGATTAGGCCACAATTTGTCTTACCTTTCCTCAATAATTTACCTTGAACTAAAACCAAGAAATTTCAAGCTTCTTGGTAGCATAATCTCACACTCCTTGTGAATCACCAACACGCATGGTTTTCTTGGCACCCACATGGTATTCTTTTGCTGCCCCAAACATTTTCACACATTATAATCGATTCAAAAAGTATATATTCAACCAAACTAATGATTTTTACCTTCCTTACCTTGAAATCTTTAAGCCAAACCAACAAACTCTCCTTAAATTTCAACAATGGCATGTGGGTGGGAGGAAAAACCTCTCGGTTCTTCTCTAGCTTCTCCAAGCCTAACCTCCACCAAGCTTTTCTCTTCCTTCTCCTTTCTTTCTTTCTTTTCTCCTTTCTTCCTTTCTCCTTTCTCCCAAGCCGATTCTCCCTTTCCTTTTTGTCTCAATGGTGCTATTTTCTTGCAAAGTAAAATCATTTTGCTATTTCTTGGTGTGGGTGGATATCACAAAAATGATACTTGAGATAGTCTTGTTAAATCTTCTTTTTCTTTTCTTTTCTTCTCTCATGGCCGGACCTCGCCCCCCTAAGGCAAAAGCCTAAAAAAATGCTTTCACTTTTCATCTTATCCACACATGGGCAGCTTGTCCAAGTCATTCATTTTTCTATTATTTTCTTTTCTTTTCTCTTCACTTTCCTTGCATGGGCGGATTGCCCAAGACTTAATGGCTTTTTGGCATCTTTTTCTTGTATTTTATATGATAAATTACAAGGCAAAAAGGCTATATAACCTTTCCACCAGCCACCTTGCATTGCCATTCTTTTTCCTTGATTTCTTTGTTCCATGCACTACATTTACTTCATATTTTATTTAATTACTCTTTGACCCATTCAAATCACATGCAACCCACCTTTTTCTTTCTTCATTTGACCACCAAGGTACCAATCACATTACATAAAAATAAATTTTGATCTCATTCTTTCTTTTACTTCACATAGTGGGGGTCTCACATGTTTCCCACTAATTTTTCCTTTTTGCACACCATAGTTTGCATGTAATAATAAGTTTCATATGTATATTTCATATTCCACATAATATAACCTTTCTTGGTTAGTAATTCCCCATTTAACTTTAAATATTAAAATTTACACATAAGTCCTCAAATTTTTTTTTTTTACCGTGTGATCCTCTAAACTTTCATCCTTTACAATTTGGTCCTTCCAACGTTTATTAAAATCCAATTTCCTTCTATTTTCCTTCCTTTACACCTGTACAAAAAGGATATAAAACTTGCACTTCACCAAGATGTCACCATAATATTTAAATATTTATTTACCCACTCTAACTCAATTTAATAATGACACATGGGCCCCACTATTGTCCTTTTTTCTTCAAAATTCTTTCTTATTTCTTCTCCCCATTTAGATTAATCATATAATCCTCCTTCATGAGTAATTTCGATAACATATAAAATATTAATATTTAATATTATTTTATTCCAAAATTCTCCACTTGTCTCTTCGGGGCCCAAAATATCTCACTTTGTCTCGATTCACTTCCGAATCACCTTTTAACTATCTAATTTATCCTCAATAAAAATATTATTATTTTCTCGTGTGTGAAATATTTTACTCCAAACTATTCCTTTCACGCGTCACCACTCTTTGACACTTAAATTTACATCAATTTACTTTTCGTCTTATCGATACGGTTATGTTGACTACTATACGGGGGTACGGGGTGTTACATGAAAAATGCCATGTGGCATAAACTTGAAGTACCATATTGTTATTGTATATTTATCCAGATTTCCTTTAACAATACTGACATAGATATCCATTACTTATGTAGGTGTCTTTTACATGGGCTGATACTGATGCTTTGATGATCTGCAACATATGGGAGAAGATTTGCAAAAACCAATTGAAACATCTGTTAATAGATGAGTACGTGAAAGCCAAGAGGGACGTGGGCACTCGTCATGATCTCCTTTTGACTAAGGGGAAGGTACGCCTCTAGATCACTATAAAGGTTTGGGATCAACTAGTCGATAATGTCTAGGCCATGCCTTAGTGGTAGTATCGATCCTCGAAGGCTTAGCAAAACCGCTTGATAGAGAAAGGCAATAGCATACCAAAACACATTAGAGGGTTCTTTACCTTTTGCTTTACATCAAAAGAAAATGGTACATGCTCTTAACTCGTAAAGTCCATAATGTGAGCATTTTGATGTTGTCGTTGTGTTGTTGATGACTGCGAAGCGAAGCCATGCATATGTTTTGGTGATGTGTTTGTTTTTCTTCTGAGTGTGTTATGTGTTTTCATTATTTTATGATTTTAAAACATGTTGTCATTGTGTAGTTAAAGATTGCGGAAACATGCATATTGATGATCATGCATTTTTTTCTTATGTTGATTGCAGTCCGAGATGCTGTAAGGACTGACGACATTCTCCGAGGTTTCGAGCGAACTCACAAGGGATAGAAAGGTAGCGAAAGTTTGTCGACAACAGGTCAAACTATTAGTGTAAGCAATAGAAATGAGTCAATTTATTTTAATTATATTATTAAATATGTGTATATGTTCCTTAATAAATTCATTAATAGATAATGTCATTTTCTTTTCTATTTGTAGGAATCATATACATCTGCTATATTGTAGAAGTATGATGATGATCCATCATCCCAATCGGAGTTCGATCCAGTAGCATGGATTGAGGCAATTGGAAGGCCGTAAACAACTCGAACCCACGTCTACGGGTTTAGCACCAGGATGCAACTTGCTACATTATTTGCTCCAGCTACAACATCTGAGTCTGTCTGTGGTCCGATACCTTTTGCTACTACTGCACAAGTTTCATCATCTGAACTTGAGGGCTATCAAAAAATGAAGACTGATGTGAAAAAGTTGAAGACTGACGTGTCCGATATTAAGTTCATCATGAAGGTTATCCTTAAGAGGCTACCGGATCTAGCTACCGAGTCTTCATCATCACAGTAATTTCATCCTTAGGCACAACAACAATCTCCCCTTCCTCATGATTTGGTTGATGGACAATTATAATTCCTTTTCATTGTGCTATAGATTTTTTATATTAACATTTTTCATAGACTTCAAACATTTCTTTTTGAATTTTCAAAATATTTGGGTGTTTTTTCCATTTTATAATACATTTAGAGTAATTTTTCAAACAAAATTATTACTTTAAATATATTAATATTATTATTATTCAACGCAAGAAACACAAAAATATTAATATATATAATTAATTATTGCTGAAGAAATTACCAACGAAATTCTTTCAATATCGACGTATTTTTTTTTCCCAACGGAATTTGCTTTATTACTGATGGAACAAGTAAAAATTTTTAGTTGCTAATTTCGTTGGTATTTTCGTAGGTAATCCATCGGTAAATTAAAAATGAATTTTCCAACCGAGATATCTGTCAGTATATTACCGACAGTAAAATTTTTGATTGGTAACTTTACCGATCGAAATTACCGATGGATTATTGACATTATCGACAAATTTTTTGGCCGACGGATCAGATTTTTTACCAACAAAATTTTAGTCGATGATATTTTCAACAAAATTTTAAAATACCAACAAAAAATTATTACCGACGATGACATTTCCGATTGAGTAACGATGAATTTTTTCATCGGTAATTCATATTAATGACGGAATGCACACCTTTATCGACGGATTTTTTCGTCGGTAAAACCGGATTTTTTTGTAGTGGAATACGATTATGCATGTGGTAAGTATTAACACTCTCATGACGCTCGTTCCAAGAATGATATCTATTAATCATGTGTTATCTTATTTTAGTCTTGACAAATAATCGTTCGTTTCATGTTTACTTGTATTTCCCTTAATTACCATTTTTATTATTATTATTATTATTACTATTATTATCTCTTCGTTTTCTAACTTATTATTTAAATATTGAAAAGTTTTCTTAAGTTTTTTCAACACTTTTTGTAAAAATAAGACTCGTCTCCTCACCTCAAGAGCATTTAAGAAATTTACTTATTTTATTGAAAAGGTTTTGTCATCGGATTCATTTAGTATTTTATGAAAAAGTATTTATATCAAATCTTTTATTCTTTCTTTTTTTTTATTAATATTCATACCTTTTTTTTTTAAATTTTTTCTTAAAAATTAATGAAATTCCTTGTTATTAAAATTTTTTCTAAATTTTCCAACACTTTTCATAGAGTTTTAAAAATTTTCCTCGCTTAGAACATTTCAAAGAAAATTGTCACTTGCAACTCTCTTAAAATTCCAATAATGTTTGATTTTCATTTGCTTGCATAATTAAAAGTAAATACACATGGTGAAAGCATGAATGTATCATGATGCAATTTGTGAGTTAATTTTTTATTTTTTTTTAAAGGTACCCAATTTATTGCTTAATACCCAAACCAAGACCAACTTTGGACTTATTATGTACAAGAACTTTTAAAATAAAATAACAGAATACATATTAAACACCATTGAACTCTAAGCACCTAGATTTATGGATGCCTTGATGCCATTGTTAAATTCAAGAGCAAATTACTCTTAAACTCCTTAAATTTTGACTTTAATATTAGAAATAAACATTCAGTTCCAAAATATTAAAAACTGTTAACAGATTTTATAAAATAACTAAAATAACCATTAGAAAACAAAACAACAAAATAACAAAAAATCCACTTTCAACCTCTCTTCCTCTCTTCTTCGCCTTTGAGCAAAGATATGGCATCTGCATGCAGAGAGAGAAAGTGTCACCAGTTCCAGATCTCTTCACAAAGCAAGAGAAAAGTCCAAAACTCCCAAAACATGAAAAAAAAAAAAAACCTAACACCCATTGAACTAGAGAGCTTTCAAGAACTCAGCAAGTCCCCAAAATTCTCACCTAAAACAAATCCCTTTTAATCAAACAACCGTCATTTTTTGATACCTCCTAATCTTTTTGA
This sequence comes from Theobroma cacao, assembly GCF_053813885.1. NCBI lineage: Eukaryota > Viridiplantae > Streptophyta > Magnoliopsida > Malvales > Malvaceae > Theobroma > Theobroma cacao. The sequence continues at coordinate 40,670,801 of NC_142647.1, forward strand.
TTTAAAACCAAATTAGTCAAGGATATTAAAGTAGGAGAAGAAAATTATAGATTATGACGAGGAGGATTACGTGTTCTTCCGTATACCGATAGAGCGTGAGGGAGAGATTCGGAAAAAAGCCATGAACGAAGCTTCTGGCAACCTCTGTTCCCTCCCTTCCTAGAAGCAAGAGGCATAACTTTCTTTGTTTTTTTATTTTTTGCTGAGATTATAAGTGAGAAGTTTGAACTTTCCAAGGAGCTATCCGAGGTTGAGTGTTGTTTAGTTTTTTTTTTTTTTTCCTTTTTTCAAAGCTGGAAATTGTCCCTTTAAACATCGTTTGGTTTCCTAGAAAGTTAGGGGAAAAGAAGATGAAAAAAAAAAAAAAACAGGAAATGGAAGTTGACGGAAATTGCATTTTCTAATTTCTTTTTTATTTTTTGGGTCCAAGTTTGGTTTATATTTTTTTCTGTTGAAAAGGTGTTCAATGGTTGATTTTTGATTTGGTGCACCGGTTTTTTTACAGGTCCTTGTTTGGGAGATTGCTCTTTTACAGGCTTTTTTGTTTTTTTTTTTTTTTTTCTGATAATCATTGACAAGGTTGAGCTGGAAATGTAATTAGCTTCTAAGCATCCTATTTATGCCTGAATCTCTTGTAATCGTGCTTGATAATTAATGAAATCCATTGACTTTTCTAAAAAGAATTGAAAAATGTCTTTTTTGGCTATAGATCAAGCCTTCATCAGGTGCAAATCATTTTTTAGAAGAATAGTTTCTTTTTTCTTTTGATCTTCTCTTGAGCCTAAAAATAAAAAAGATAAAATGGTGGCGGAGACTTGTAAACATAAAGTGGTGGTGGTGAGGGAGATGGTGGAGGGCTGACTTGTAATAATAAAAGAGGTGATGGCGACAGAGATGGCGGATGAGGTGACTTGTAATAGTAAGGAGGTAAAGGTGAAGGATACCAATATGGTGGTGCTCTTGAAGGTGTTTGTGGTTTCTCATGATAGCAAGGTGGTGGTGCATTGTAAGGCTCATCATCGTAGGCAGCTACATTGTTGACTTTCAAGCACAACGCCAACGCGTACGCTAGGCGAGGCCAAATATGGGCCATTTTCGGTAGAACAATGCACTGAAACTTCCTCAATTTCTGTTGTTCAATGTCTTGCAGATGGAAGGACTATGTATTTCTCTTTTGTGAATGAGTTCAGGGACAGCCTTCAGTTTATATATTGATCCACTCGGTATCATTTGAATTGTTTAAGGTTGAATGAAGCTTCCAAACTCTCAAAACAGACCTAATTAATACTTTAACCTTATATTCGCTCAACATTCATCATTTTGTTGAGGAATTGATAGTGACATCCCACTAGTATGTTGCAAACCTTGAATTAATTCTCCCCTCGAAGCAGTCGGAAAATTGTACATGAACCATTCCGAAACACTTGATCTTTAATAAAACACAGATCAATATGGAAATTAACTACAACATTTCAAGGTTTGCAAGACAGGGCAGTTGCATTTTAGAATTTAATTCTACCCAAACTTTAAATATAATATAGTTTTTTGAAGGAGACAAACCCGGCTAGTGTACTAAGAAATATATTCAGTCTTAAATTTAATTCTTGAATATTCAGTCTCATCATGAGAGGAATAATTCTTGACATTCAGAATGCACCTACAATTTGAGAAATATATATTCATTAAAGTCTTATATAATATTTTTCCTAAAAATAAAAATTAAAGTCTTGTACAATTTGGGTGCAATTGGTTTCTCGACAAGTAAATGCTCCTGTGACCTTCCTTCTAACATTTTCATCTTACAGAACAAAAAGAAATTTGTCGTGACCATATTGCGCTTAGTTAAGATAGGAACAAATTATATATTAATGAGAAGAATAATATTCAGTTTAAAAATTGTCAAAAAATAAAAGCATTTCCCTCCAATGAAACGAAGCTTCTTACTATTTGAAAAACAGAAAAAATGTTTGCTGTAATCACGTTGTTTTATATATATATATAAATCATAGCATATAACATTAATAGAGAAAATTTTATTAAGGACTAAATTGTGAAGTCAAAAGACGTGTAATTAGGTATGAATTTGTCTGACAACTATGTATAATACTTTAGTATATGTTTTATATTTTTTGCCTCTGAGGCAAATTCCTAGTTAGAGCTGCATATTCGATTTCCTTGCTTTTATTGGGTCAGTTCAACATTTTAAGAAGAAAATGAATTGGTCAACCGGGAGGTCTCATTAGCTAAGGGAATCTAATTTTTTGCTTTCCATTGTCTGGTCTGAGTGTCGTCCAATTAAATCCCAATTGAAGTTGGCAAACATGTTAGCTCCACGTGGAAATATGATAATGATACTCACATTTTCTTTTAAGTGAAAATGAGCTAATTGTGTGATATCGTGTTGTGACATAGCACCCAACGTTATTAATCTGGCATATTATTTCGAATTTTCATGTCTAATATAATGAAATTATTATTGATTTATCTCATTTAAATGCGATTTTTGGTTTCTAAAAATTCACAAATAAATAATTAACAAATATATATCACAAAGAATTATCACGCAAACCTTTCTTATGATATTATCTATAAATCAGACATATCAAAATGGAAAAGTACAATTGAAAATTGTTTGTAATATGAGTCTGCTATTTGATACTAATATATAGTTATCTTTTCTCCCATAACAATATTTTCTTTTTTATTTTAGAGAAAAAGATGTTCACACTCAGTTTTTTGAGTATAGGATGTCTACATGTAGCACTTAGAAAAATTTTCAGATTGATATTTCATAAGTAAATATTTGACTCCATGTTCTATCTTAAATTATCGACCTTATGATTAGCATGACCCAAATGCCATATGTAATAATTTTTTAGATATCATGTTATTGCATCTTGATTTGTTACTCTTATAATTGACATATTAAAATAAATGACCTATGTAAATAATTTCTTCTACACTACGTCCGATAGGATGAAGGTATTGTGTGGAAAAACATTTTCCTATCCCATGTCTCATATTGTGTAGGAGATTTTGGGTATCATGTCTTGACAAATCCGTTTACACCTATGTGAATTTAAGGTTGTGAAAATCTAAAATGTGCTAACATTAGCAATACTAATAAAAATCATGAAGAAATAATCCTTTTGACTGCGAATATCATTTGGATATGTTGTTTCATACATTTATTTAAAGAAGGGATATAATCTTTAAGACATATCTGAATTACAAACATACATATATTTTCAAAATTTTACAATTTTTTCTTTATTCAGTACTATTTCACACAATGACTTAGTAATCACCGATCATTGAACCTGTGAGGGTCGATTCTTGATTTAAATGGCTATAACCGTTAGGAATAAGAGGAAAAGTGCAAAATGGCTTAATCTATTTTAGTATAAAATATATATTGAGGTAAATTTTTTTTCAATTTACTCTAGTCATATCTATACAGTTTTTTTTTCCAATTTACATGAATGGTACCATAACTTAAAGAATTTGAATTTCTTTTTTTTTTTTTAATTTTACATGGTTCATAGACAAATCCTATCTACATATTGCTGAAAGTCAATGGAAACTAGTTCACAAATTTCAAATAAAATAAGTATTCAAGCTAACACTAAATCTTTTTATTTTTTTTTTTAAAAATGAAAGTAGATATTTCTTCACCTAATAACTCCACCTAGCTACTTTCAAGTAAACGCAAATTTGTTACCTTAGTTAGTAATTGCAATTGCATTCTTGAAACAAATGCATATCATATAAGTGTGACCGATGAACTATGATCAAAGAACGAGCGATAAAACTTGTGACCAACAATATAATATCATTATAGTCAAAGTGTGAGTGATAAAGTTTGTAGTTGAAATAAGACTGATGAATAATGACCAAAGAATGAGCGATAAAGCTTGCAATAAATAGTATGTTATCATTGTAGCCAAAGTATGAACAATAAAGGTTGAGATTGAAATATGAATTTCCTTTTTTTCCCTTAAATGAAAATTTCATACATGAAGCAATGAAAAGTCAAAGCCATAAAAGTACCATACATGAGCCAACGACAAGTTGTTCTAAACCTTATTGATCTTAATCTGTAACTCTCTTTCTTGTGCTCTCTTGTGAAATATTTTACGCAAGTCTCCATATTCAAAAAGTGAATGACCAACTGTTTCGTGATAGTTATAATACCATGGGTTGGACTTCTCTTCAACTATTAGTGATCATGTAACATAGGGCAAGTTCACTTATCCAAACCTAATCCCTTCATGGAGAAGCGTTCTCACTCCATCTAGTGATACTGAGAACGGTGGAGGAAAATCAACCTTTTTATCTTGTTTTCTTCTTGTCTGGAACATAGATTAAATCAAAGGACTTTTCTTTCTCTGCCTCCTCCTTGAATTGCATTAACTGTTGAGGTCTTTATCCTTTCAAAGTGACTAGCTCCTTTTTGCCTAAGAATCGTATTATTAATCCTTCAGGTAGCTCTAACAAAAGTAACGAAAATCGAAAAAGGTAAGTTTTCCAAGTGCAACCTATATTCGTCAAACATGCCTTGAATGCAAACTTTCACCAACTCCTTATTATCATGAGACTTTTGTATATCCAACATTCTTTCTTTAAAACTTTGAATATATTCCATGAGATTTTTCTTAAACTTTTGATATTCTATTCCTAAGTCAATAAGAGTAACCTTCTCTCAAGTAGAGAAAAACTTCTCTCCAAACATCATACATATTTCACTTTAAGATTTCACAAAACCAGGGGTAAGATTTACATACCATGTATAAGTTTTTCCTGTAAGACACTTGGAGAACTCTTTCAACTTCAAATCATTATAAAATCTTGCTACTTCGCACAAACTTCATAATATTCTCTCATGCATGACTGGTCTTACTATTGAATTGTTTGAACTTAGGACTAGCGTAATCCTTCTTATATGATTAGTGCCTACACTTATTGGGTAAGGAAAGTTAAGATTAAATTCTGGAAAGGTCAAGCTTTTATTTTCTTGATCGAGTAACCTTTAGAGCTCTTCATTTGTCACAAAGCTTTGAATAAGGGTTGGATAAATCTTTACAGTAGAGGTAGTTACTTGCATAATTGTTTTAGGAGAATTGATCATATTGGGATTTCCGGTGCATACCATTTCAATAGTATTTTCTCTATTTCCTTTGTTCGTATTTGTGTTTATAACTAGGGGAATTGCTCCATTAAGCGTATGCTCATTACCATTCAAGGGTGTGTGTTAAGCTTGAGAAGCGGTGGCTATAGAGGATACAAGTTAAGATATGGTTTCCATCACTTGCCTATTGTATCATCTAATTTTTGAATTCTCTCTTGAGAAACTTGGATCATTTTTCATTATATCCTGGATCAAGAAAAGAACATGTGCATCTTGGTTACTAGTGGAATTGTCCATTTCTTCTGATAGCACAAAGTATTTTTATTAAGATTTTACCTAATGCAAGCATTCCTCCCATTGGAGTCGCCAAAATTTAAAGGCGTTTTTGTGAAAAAGAGAGAGGAAATGTTGCAAATAAGTAAAAGAATGTATTGGAGGCGTTGGAAAGGAAGATAGAAGTAGTCTTTGAAATACCGAGTGTTATGGCATATATGGAAGAGAATAGATGAGTAGTAAATCAATGGTTAAGAATAGGTAGAGAATAGGTGAGAGGTAGTGTAATAGTATTGTCAAAGCAATAGAGTAAGACTAATAGGGTGCAGGAAGACTAAGTAGAATATAATTAGAGAGAAAATGTTTAGTGAGAGAAACTAAGAGTGAAAATGTGTTTGCACTACCTCCAAAAATCTTGTACCTCCAAAATGAACTGTCAATGTTCTATATATTGCACTTGTTAGTGCAATAAGCTTAAATGTATAACTCCAAGAGGGGGCGCCAGGGAGAGGGGGGCGGGATGAATTGGCCTTTTTGAAAATTCTTTGCAATATTAATGAAAAAACTATTTTCTTTGAAACAAATTGGAATAATAAAAATCAAAGCAATGTAAAAACAAGAACACAATATTTTTATAGAGGTTTAGCCTCCTTGTCTACGTCTTCTCCCTATTATCAATTTTGTACATGCAAGTATACGTATTGCTCAAGTAATATAGAGGTAAGTCAAGTATAATTTCCCATAGAGATTTGCTCCTAAACTTTTACTAAGTATTAAATTTGTAACAAAATCTGTCCTATCCAAGCACTTGACTTTTAACACTTAATTAATGTGAAATAAACCACTAAAATCAACAAAAGATATGAATATAATTTTTACTAAACAAACTATTACTCTAAAGACCTAAGATCATGGTGTCTTTCAATATTTCATTTGAATCTAATCTTTTCCTTTAAACTTAGATTAATCGGGTGAATGGCTAAACTAGAATCCGATTTTATGTACAAGTCTCTGTCGAGATTCTTGCACACATACTTTTCAAAATTAATCCCATATGTTTATGCAAATTAGTTAACAAAAGCTCATTAAGTTTACATTCTAATTTGGTTTCCTATAATTTTTTGGTATATGTCTATCCTAAATGCGAATCTATCACCTAACCTTTAAATGAATCGAACATAAACTATTCAAATCAATGGTCTAGTCTAAATTCCCTTTGTCGAGTTGCATATAGACAACCTAATCATTTTTACTAGCGATCATGCAGTAAAAAGCATTAAATATAGATTTGAATAAACCATACAATACCTATTAATGCTAAGCAAAGAAAAATCATATATTCAAACTACATATTGAAATAACCCATAATCTTAGAAAAAGAAATTAGTTCATCATCATTTCTTTAGCAAACAACACAGTTTCAAGAGAATAAATCATTTCTACAATAGAGAATATGAGAGAAATGAAAAACTATAATGAAGAACAAGGCTACCATTGATTCTCAATCTTCAATCTTTTTCGCATTTTTCTCATTTCCTTCCTTTGTAAAACCTTTTTCTCTTCTCTTTAACTATTGTTTCTCTTCTCTCTTTGACCTCTCATTTTAGTTGCTAAAAATCACATATTTATAGCGGCCAAAAAACCTTAAAAAATGAAATTTCGAATCGTTGTGTTTGAGTAAAACACATCAGAGTGCTGCGGCTTCCCTCCTTGAGTGCTGCGACACTCTATGCTTAAATATTTTCGTTTTAATGACTTCCATCTGGCGTCACAGCCTTCCTCCATGACCTCCACGGAGCTGAGTTCTCGGGATTTAGTATGACAGTAATGCTGCTCCTTTGGGTGCTGTAGCCATGAGTCTTTCAAGGCCATGATGTTGCTTCCTTGTGCTGCCTTGGTGCAAAATTGTTGTAGTACCTCATCTTGCAACACGATTTTCTCCTACCTCGAGGCTGATCAAGGTAAAATAGTAAACATGAACGTTTTACATCTGGCTCTCATCTTTTCAATGGTCAGGAATCACATTGATTGAATCTCTGTAGCTTGAATTATGTCTGAATTACAGCAACATGTTTAGTGGAATCTACACTTGGTCTTCATGGCATAGTTTATCACCATTTTACTTTATGCATTTGAAAACCTACAAAAGCAAAAACTAAATCAGTATTGGGTTAAAATAGGACTTATAACATGAAAATGAACTAAAATTACTTGAATTGAACTAAGTTAACATGTTTTAAACTAATTAACTAAAAACATAAAAACTAACTAAAATCAACTTAAAACAAAAGAACTTAGCTATTTTAACATCCAAAATGTGGTTAAATAACTCTATATAATAGAGATATCACACCCCCAAACTTAATATTTTGCTAGTCCTTAAGAAAAATTAAAAATAAAACTAAGATAATATAGTTGAAAACATCAAGCAAGGAGATTGCACAATCCATTAATCACCTTTAATTTCCTCATCAATTGTCTTGTTTTACCAACTCATAGCAAAACATAAATCTTGTTTAAGTTTATATTTCATTCCAACGCAAGCTTATGTTTGGATGAATTTTTCATGTGTATGTGAAATCTCTTAAAAAGAATATCATGCACTTCAGATAAGTTTATACTCATACAAATTGCAAACTAGCTTAGAATTTCATAAGTTTGCTTTTTACCTATCTCTCCACTAATGTAGGCTAACACTTAACTACGGATCTTTAGTACTTTATTCAGCATGTAATATATGGTTAGGGTAAGGGTGGGATATAGGATATAATAAGGCTCAAATCACCCTAAGCATATAATTATTCATCACACAATTTTTTTTAATATTCTCAATTCAACACCTTCTAACTTATTTCTTTTAATGATAGTGGGATGAATGCTTTACATTAAATTTTGAATTTCGATTCACTTCATCTTTTCCATTTGTTCATTGAATAATTCAACATATATTTCTTAAAACAATGTATATGCTTAGGAGTGAGGGTTGTAGGATTGGAATATTATTTAAAAGCTAGGCTAACTTATATGGGTGACAAAAAGAGAGGACAAAAAATTTTTGTTGGCGTAAAAAGGGTATACTAGGGATAAAATTTTATTAGGTTAGCTTGAAAGGCTCAATCAACTAATGGGTGGCCTAAGTCATTTCCCTAACTAAGTGTAGCCGAGGATTTTGCCTTAAGACGAATCAAACAAATTCTAAAACTCCAAACATAGTTTAAAAATTTACATTTACATAATCGTTCTCTAAATGTACACAATCACTCAATATAAGAGATAGAGTGCTTAATTGTGGAATTTTCATCCTACAATAATGCTACAAATAAGGATTCAACATATTACTTCAACTATATTCATGTTTTACTAAAAGTGACAAGAATAACAAGACAACTAGGTTTCATCATTGGATAGGTAAATCAATTTCATGGTGCATTAACTCTACCTTCAATTTTCAACACACTCCTAACCTAACATGCAAACTGACTAGCTTAAAATATAAATGCAATAAACAAAAAGAAAACATAAAAATTTCCCCCCAAACTTAAAGTGAACATTGTCCTAATGTTCTTGAAAGTAAAGAAAGAGAATACTCCCTTAGTCTTACAAACGATGTCAGACATCATCCTCCTCCTCATCAGCATCTTCACGGTCATTCATGGTGGGATCAGTTAGCAACGTGGGGAAGGTAGCCATGTCCATGCTAACGTGCTCGGCATATGCCCCTTATCATCTTTTCAATGGCTTGAAAACACACTGCTTAATGGTCCATGCAATGGTCAAGTCGTTCCATTTGTTGAAACATTGAAAGATTTGGTTTAGTAGTTGGGGCTGAGGCACAACGGATGAACTTTCTCTAGTGGTAGTTTGCTCTCGCATGTAAAATTGGTGAACAATTCCAACATCCAATGGATTTTCGGATGTAACAATTCCTCATTGAGTGACAAACAACTTCAACTTGATGACACAAGGCAGTGATCAATGAAAAGTACCATAATCCATCGTGTTGTGAATTGGCTATCATTATAATATTGATGAAGATCAATTACCCAATGTCAATAGATTTCTCAGTCACAATTGTGTATTAGAGGACCGCTTGATCCTTTGTCACATCACTCAAGTATTTCATTGGAAGCACTTTTATAGCTAAGAAATGATACCAAACTTTGCAATCACTATCCATGGCTTTATCATTAAAATATATTGGAACACCTTTGTGTAATTCCCATTTCGTACCTAAGATGCTAATTGATTCAAAAACCTCATCCAGAGCGACATCACCATTCAAGAATTGGTCATACTCATCATTTTCAATGTCAGGTGTGTTATAAAACTAATTAATAGTGTGATTATCAAACGATACTTGACGTCCTCGAATGAATGTTCACCCATCCACATGTTCAATAGTGTTGGCATAAAATTCATGGACAACTAGCATTGTCATTGCCTCTAGTTAGGTGCATAATTTCTTCCACTATCGTGCATTGATAATGTTATATATGTCAAGATAAAGTCCACTCCAAACAACAGCACCATGTTTTAGTATTGTCAAAACTGCTTCCACTTCCATTAGCACGTGCCTTTTTCTTTGGTGCCATGGTGATTATCTTAACACAAACAACAATCAACAGCAACTTTTGACCACAAATAGTTAGTACACACAAAAACTTAAGCATCAATATACACAAAATAATTAATACTAACTACTCAAAACCACAATAATATGAACAACACAAACATTACCACAACACCAAGATTAAATTATAAGTGTAGAAAATTTGAGTTATTCATAACACCCACTTTTCAAAATTTTAAACAAAGTCAAAAACCTAAAAATTTATGAAACCCACATACTACATTATCAAAATTAGCACATGCCCATCAAGACTAAGCAAAAACTCATCTTCAAAACATAATTTCAACCATAAGAAAATTTATTCAAAGGACTAAAGCACTTACCAAAATTTTTCTACAATTTAAACATTTTGAAGAAAAACAAGTACTCTAAACTTGAGTTAAAATTCAAGGAAATTGATGTTTTTATGTTGGTTTGGAGCGGGTAGGTGTTGAAAGGGGTCAAGGGGTTGCAATTTGGAGAAAAAGGTGAAAAATATGAAGTTAGGGTAAAAAAAATAAGGGAAAGGGGTTTTTATAGGGCCACGGGGTCGACATGATGCCATGGCATTGGACTTGGTGCACCGTAGCGTTGCTTCAGATCTTTTGCCTTTTATTCTTTTTTTATGCAAATGGAGCACTGTAGCGCTCCTTGGATGGCGCAACAGCGCTCCAGCCTTGGGTTCCATTATGGAACCCAAAAGATGCACCAACGCTGCAACCTTCCATGAATTTTTTTTCTTTTTCTAAGCAAAGAAAATTATAAAAAAGTAACCTGCAAAAGAACATGAAAAAGACAATAAAATTAGAGAACAATAATTAAAACATAGCAATAACTAAAAATAAAAGTTCACTAAAAAAATTCAACTAAGCAAGAATTATTTAAGTGTCGAAAACTTAGGTTGCTTACCAAGCAGCACTTTCTTTATTGTCTTTAACTAGACTTTCTTTTCAGCTCAAATGGGGTTGGAAAGGCTTATAGAAGACTGTTGGCAATCAATGTCACCCCTTAATAATGCTTTAACCGTTGCCCATTTACCTTAAACTTTTCATTAGTTGTGCCATCAACAAATTCCATAACACCATGTGGAAACATTTTTGAAATACAAAACAGTCCGAACATCTTGACTTTAGCTTTTTTAGGTAAAGCTTCAAATGAAAATTGAACAGCAACACATGTTAACCTGGCTTAAAAGAATGCTCAATAATTTTTTTTGTCATACCATGTTTTTGTCTTTTCTTTACAAATCTTGGCATTTTCATAAGTTTCTAAACTTATCTCATCCATCTCATTTAATTGAAGTAAGCACTTCTCACTAACAGCTTCTAAATCGAAGTTTAACTTTTTGATCACCCAAAAGGCATTATGCTCTACTTCAACCCGCAAGTGACATTTTTTTCGAAAACTAGACAGTAAGGAGACATACCAATAGGCGTTTTGTATGTTTTCCTATAAGCCTATAGTGCATCATCAAGTCTCTTGGCCCAATCTTTCCTTGATGGAGCTACGACCTTTTCCAAAATTAATTTGATTTCCCAATTAGATACTTTAGCTTGTTTGCTTCTTTGAGGATGGTATGCAATTGCCACTTTATGAGTCATTCTATACATTACAAGTAAGGCAGTGATGAGTTCATTGCAGAAATGACCACCTTTATCAGTTATTGTTGCTTTTGGTGTGCCAAATCTTGTGAAAATATTCTTCTTTGAAAACTTCAAGACAACCTTTACATCATTCGTAGGCAATGCTGGAGCTTATAGCCACTTCGATACATAGTCCACAACTACCAAGATATAGCGATTCTTGAACGATGAGATGAAAGGTCCCATGAAATTGATCCCCCAAACATCAAATAGTTTCACTTTTAAAATATTAGTGAGCAGCATCTCATGACTTCTCGAAATAGTCCCCACACGTTGATACCTATCACAATGTAAGACAAAATTATAAGCGTCTTTAAAAAGCATAGGCTAGAACAAACCTGATTGAAAGACTTTTGTAGTTGTTCTCTCTCTTCCAAAATGTCATCCATATGTCAAAGAATAACAGTGCTTCAAAATGTTTTCAACCTTTTCCTTTGGAATGCACCTTCTCAACATTTTATCTACACATTGCTTAAACAAAAAAGGTTCATCCCATGTAAAAATTATGACATCATGAATAAACTTCTTCTTATGATGAAAATTTAAGTTTGAAGGAAAAAGTTTACTTACAATGTAGTTGACGTAATTAGCATACCAAGGTATTTTCTTTTGACCAACAAATAATAATTGCTCATTAGGAAAATTTTCATTGATCAAAATGGAGCCCCTACCATGATTGTCGTTCTCTAACCTTGACAGATGATATGCTACTTGATTCTCTGTGCCTTTTCTATCTTTGATTTTCAAGTCAAATTCTTGTAACAGCAATATCCACATTATTAATCTTGGTTTGGTATCTTTCTTAGCAATTAAATACTTAATCACTGAGTGGTTAGTGTAAGCAACAACTTTCATGTGAATCAAGTAAGAACAAAATTTATCAAATGCATACACAACAACTAATAGTTCTTTCACAATGGTGGTGTAGTGTATTTGAGTTTCTATCAAAATCTTGCTAGCATAATATATAGAATGAAACATTTTATGTTTTTATTGTCCTGGCACTGCACCTATAGCATAGTCACTAGCATCACACATAAGCTCAAATGGAAGTGACCAATCAGGAACTACAAGAATGGGTACAGAGATCAATCTCTTTTTTAATTCTATAAATACAGCATGGCATGCATCATCAAACTTAAATGGAACATCCTTTTCCAACAAGTTACACAAAGGTTTAATGATTTGGAAAAATCCTTAAAGAAATGCTTGTAAAACCTCACATGTCCAAGGAAACTTCTAATACCTCTTACCATATTTTACAGTGAGAGCTTCTCAATTGTCTCTATCTTTGCTTTATCTACCTCTAATCCTTTGCTTCAAACTTTATGGCCAAGAACTATTCCTTCTTGTACCATGAAATGGCATTTCTACCAATTTAATACCAAGTTTGTCTCTTCATGTCGTCTCAAAACTCTATCAAGATTCAATAAATAGTCATCAAAATTATTACCAAAAGCAGAGAAATCATCCATAAAGACTTCAACTGAATGCTCCACCACATTGGAAAACATAGCCATCATGTATCGTTAGAGGGTAACTAGAGCATTATAGAGTCTAAATGGCATCCTCTTAAAAACAAAGATGCCATAAGGACAGGTAAATATCGTCTTCTCTTAAAAACATAGGTGCCATAAGGACAGGTAAATATCCTTTTAAAAACATAGCCATCATGTATCGTTATTTGGTTGTATCCCAAATACCTATCCAAGAAATAGTAAATTTCTTCCCTGTTAACCAATCCACGATCTGATCAATAAATGATAATGGAAAGTGATCTTTCCTCATGGATTTCTTGAGCTTTCGAAGTCCATGCATACCCTCCATCTAGTTACAATTCTCATAGGGATGAGCTCATTGTTGTCGTTAGCTACCACTACCATTCTTCCCTTCTTGGGTACACCTTGCATCAAACTTACCCATGCATTATCTGATATGGGATAGATAATACCAACGTTTAACCATTTGATGATCTCTTTTTTTACCACCTCATTCATGATTAGATTGAATCTTCATTGATGCTCTATGGTGGCTTTGTGGTCCTCCTTTAATAGGATCTTATGTATACATATTGAAGGACTAATCCCTTTTGTGTTTGTAATAGTCCATCCCAATGCGTTTTTGTGTTCATGCAAAACTCTCAATAGCTTATCTTGTTGCACGTTAGTAAGACTAGATGAAATAATAACAAAAAGTGTAGATGAGTTACTAACATACACATACCTCAAGTGATTAGGTAGAGGTTTAACTTCCAAATTTGAAGGCTCTTCTATGGATGGCTTTCCTGGTGTAAATAAAGATGAAGCATCCAACATCTCATACTATGTCTTCATTGACACGGTGAAAAGTATTCAACAAATTTAAACATTTAACAAAATCTTTGTCATCCCTTTTCTAAATCAGCTACTAAGGAACCTTTAAGTGGGTTAATAGAGTGACTCTCCTCAAATATTTCTCTCGCGACTCTATTAGCTATACTCACGGCATAACACTTATCATGATCATTAGCAAATTTTAAAGCTTTAAAGATATTGAAGGTTACCTTTTGTTCTTGGACTCTCAAGGTAAGCTCTCATTTTTAATATCTATGAGTGCCCTAGTAATAGGTAAAAAAGGTCCCCCCAAAATTATTAGAATCTCTCTACCTTCCCTTATATCAAGAACAATGAAGTCTACTGGAAAGATAAACTTGTCAACCTTCACTAGCACATCTTCAATAATGTTTCTCGAATATGTCATGGTGTTGTTTGCCAATTGTAAAGCCACTATGGTAGGCTCAATCTCCCCCAATTTCTTGTAAATAGATTGTGGCATCATATTAATACTAGTTTCTAAGTCACTCAAAGCCTTGGCAAAATAAAATACACTAATAGTTCACAGAATTGTAAAACCACCAACTTCCTTGAGCTTTGGTAACAGCTTGATTTGTATAATTGCACTACACTCATCAGTGAGTGCCACTAAGTCGAATTCACCGAATCGTCCTTTGTTTGATAATATATCTTTCAAAAACTTAACATACAAAGGCATCTATTTTAAAGCTTCTACAAATGGGATGTTGATGTAAAGCTTCTTGAACACCTCCATTAACTTCTAAAATTGACTTGCTTACTATTATTTTTTGAATCGCTAAGGAAAGAGTGGTGGTGGTGGTGTAACTTTAGCTTATTTCTCCCCATTCTTCCTGTTAGGACTTATTATCTATGTTTCACTTTGGGTTTTCTCATCAACTTGTTAGCTTGTCGAGTATTAACTTTAATCTCCTTACCATTTCTCAATGTAATGGCTTTAACTTGCTCTTTGCCTTCCCTTCTCAGATTTGTCTCTGTGTTAATAGGCAAAGTCCCTTTAGCTCTATTGTTCATTGAGCTTGCCAATTGTCCAACGTGCGTCACAAGATTTCTCAATGAGGTTGCTTGATTATGAATAAAGGAGTTTGTCTTGGCCATGTTTTTTATCCAGAATAGGTATTCTCGATTGCTGTAGAAAATTAGGAGAAATGTTCGACCTTGAAGCTAATGCTCCTTGATTGTTTCCTCATGAAAAGTTTGGATGGTTTCTCTATCCAAGATTATAAGTATTGGAAAAGGGGTTGTGTTGCCGTCTATTCCTTACAAATTGAATAGTTTCTATGTTGCCAACCGAACATTGATCACTAGCATGTCCATCTCCACAAAATTCACACACTACAAAAGGACTTGAATAGGATTAGTTCCAGAAAAATCAAATTTTTAAGTTAGAGTAGCTACTTGTACGGTTAATGACGTGATGGTATCCACTTCGAGAACTCCAACTACTCTTCTATGTGCAAATTGCTTTGATGGCCATTGGTAGTATTTCGAGGCCATCTTTTCTAATAAGTTGTATGTGTCATCAATGGACTTCACCATGAGGGCTCTTCCAACAGCAGCATCAATGGCGGTTCGTACTTGACCACTCAATCCATTGTAAAACGTTTACACTTTGAGCCATTTTGGAAGACCATGATGAGGACAAGACCTAAGTAAGTCCTTATATCTCTCCCAGGCTTTGTTTAATGACTCACCATCAAATTGTGTGAATGAAGTAATATTGTTCCTCATCTTCGTTGTCTTTGTCAAAGGAAAGAATTTAGCAAGGAATTTCGGAGCAAGGTCATCCCATGTTGTAATTGAGCCAATAGGCAACAAGTTCAACCACACCTTCGCCCTATCTTGCAACGAGAAAGGAAACAACTACAAGCGGATTGCATCATCCATGACCCCGTTGTGCTTAAATGTATCACTTATCTCCAGGAAGTTTGAGATATATGCGTTCGGATTGTCATTTGGAAGACCTCCAAATTGAACTGATGTTTGGAACATAGTGATAATAGTTGGCTTGATCTCAAAACTATGTGCTTGAATGGTTGGCCTTCTGATGCTTGATGGAATACCTTGGACCAGCGGGACAGCATAGTCTCTTGACGAGCGATTTTCACCCACTACTCTGTCTTGTACTTATCACTCTCCTTATTGTTCAACCCTTGTATTAAAAGAAACAGAACCTTGTAATTTTTTCTTTATAAGTCTTTGAAATGTTCTTTCAATTACTGGGTCACAAAAGGTAATTTCCATGTTTCTTGTTCTTTTCATACAATGCCCAAGACGTAGTTGGAAAACACATAAAGAAACAAACTTGGACTAAGAAAATTTTGTTTAATTTAATTTTAGCAAACTAATTAGGAGTTGCAAATCCCTGGCAAAGGTGCTAGATTTTACCTAATGCAAGCATTCGTCTCATTGGAGTCGCCAAAACGTAAAGGAGTTTTTGTGATAAGGAGAGAGGAATGTTAGCTTTAAAATTATTATAATTTTGATTATGACAAAATGATAAGATTTGCTTGAACATTATTTGAGTGATCCTTGACATGTTCTTGAAATGATTTAACTCTCATACATTTGTTCTTTCATAGTTACAAGCTTGACTCTTGAAGTTAATGAACTATATCTGTAAGCTGTATGACTTAGGTGTATGAGTGCTTATGATTCCCACTCATTAAAGTCTGATTTAAAAATTAAAGGAAAATCTAGATGTACTCATTAATGGGGAGTTTTAAATATCTTTTTTAATAATGACAAAAAAGGAGAAAAGGAAGACTAAGTTAAATAGAGTTCGATAGATTTTTATGTTTAATTTATGGGTGTGATGCCATGTTATGGTTTTGTTGAATATTATGTGCTAGCTATTATGGATATTCAATATAATCTTACTTAGTTACTGTGGATATTGTATATTTTATTTAGCTATTGTGGATATTATAAATATTTTATTACAAATCTTTTGTAACATCCTATCCAACGAGATGTTAATTAAACTGAGATATTACTTGCCAATTAACGTGAATTGTGGCTATCGTGGATTTGAAAAGTCACGTGAGAGTGGAGAAGTTGACATAGAATTAAAATAATATTTTAATAATAAAATAATAGTATAATACTAAAATGATATAAATTTATTATTTGTGGGTGATTAAGACGGAGTAACATTGAAAGTTGATTTTAAGGAATTAAAATTGGTCGAAGTGGGGGAGAGCACAAAATAATGTTAAGGAAATGGAAAATTGGTGGGGCTCATGTGTCGTTATTAAATAAGGTATAAAAGATATATATATATAAATATTATGAGAGTATTTGGGTGGAATGTAAAACTTGATATTTTTCTTGTATGTGTATAAAGGAAGAATAGTAGAAAAGAATTGAAGAAAAAAGAAAAAAAATATAATAAGTTAGACTTGATTTAAGGTGGCCCACGGTTTTCATAGAGAAAATGGTGATGGATAGGTGATGCCAAATTAGTGGCGGACAAAAGGAATAAAAGGAAAACATGCAGTTAATAATAAATGGCGTGAAGAACCAAGTGCACAAACAAATGAAAGAATAAGCTTGCAGGAAGAATTATTACTTGCAATGATAAGTCACGGATAGGATTAATTGGAATCAACTATTGCCAATGAAAGAAATAGCAATCGGACACATGGAGGTTAAATTGGATTGCATGAGATGAAAAGGTTCAAAAAAAAAAAACAACCAACTGACCAATGCATGTAGGATGAGGTGGCCTAGGGAAAATAGGATGAAGTACACGTAAAAGCACAAAAGTTTGGAGAATCTGCCCAAATAGGAGACAGCTTCAAGCTGTCGGCCACTTTAGCCTTCCATCCACCCGTGAGCTACGCTTTAAGTTTCAAATGCCCTCCATCTTTCACCCATGCTAATAAAGCTATAGAACTCTATTTACATTTTAACAAGGCTCTCCATTCCTTTGACTTTCCCTGCAATCCGAGAGCCAAAGTTCATGAGTGAGCCGTGAGTCTTCAAACAAACCATATAATTTAATTAAGTTTGAAGAAATAAAAGGAGAAACCCGATTGAAGGAAGTTGAAAAAACAAAACTTAAAGCTTCAGCCAAGGAAAGAAAACTCCTGTGTAATTCATCAAAGCCAAAGCGAGGCTGCCAGTCCATTTTTGGAAGTGATTGAGGCCCTACAAATGGAAGGTTGATGCTGGAAACTTAATGTGTAGGTAAGGAAATTTTGATCTAAGCATTAAACAATTGGTTCAAAGAACTTATGCTTTTATGATCTTGTGGTGGCAGATTTGAGGAAATAGCTTGAGGTTGTGTTTAGGTTGACCCTTAAGCAAATTATTTCAGAGAAAGAAGTTGTTGCCCGTGAGATTCCTTGTGAACCTGTGCTGATAGCCCAAGCAAGGTGAAGGTTTATGAGTTTAATGAATGTATGTAATTAAAGAATTGACTAAGAGGCAAATTAATTATGCAGAAATGAGAGGCTCTCGGCTGAATGAAGTTGTTGAAGATGAGTTGGAATAACTGGATTCAAGGTTGAGGGGTAAGAACGGTGAGTGAAAATAAGACTTAAGTTTGAACCTTTTTATTGAAATTATATGCGGAGAAATGATGATGAAATTCATTAATGTTCTTGAAACATTTTATTGTTAGAAAGTTGACATAGAAATGAGATAGCGATTGGAACTTATTAAGTGAGGACTAGTATTTGAAATTGGCAGAATTGTTAAGGTAAGAAAGTAGCTCAAATCAAAATGTAATTGCTATTATGCTTGCTGCCCAAATTGAACAATGTGTAGTGTTGAATCTAGTACTGAGAAATCACATTGGGTATGTTGCCAGTGAATATTTGAGCCGACACTTTGACTGCTAAAAAGGAATTGGGGTGTAAGAGCTGTTTAATTAAGCAGTTGGTGCTAAATATAAGCTGCTGGAAACTTTCTAATTAAAACCCTTCATTTAGCGTGGACAAAATATTAGTGAGAAATCCCAACAATTGAGGTGAGTGGGCAATTCTTCTTTTAAAAGTACTATTGAATGGTGAATATAATATATTAAATATGATAGATATGTCCACTGTTTAGATATTATTCAATTACATTGAATTCCGATGTTTATATTTGGATTGCAATTGGGTTGCTTGTTAGTGACTAGGAATGATTATTAAGCTTGTTTTTTACGTGTTGTATTTGTGGGCATATCAAAGCTATTAAGTTGTTTACAAAATGGGAAACAAGCCCTAGAAATATGATGAGATTTTTTTTATTCTTCAAAAGCATTCAAAATTGTATGTGTTACACTCCCATATAAAGGCCCTAGAGTGGTCGTTGATGAGTTTTTCTAATCTGCCTTGGTGGCAATTTTCATGATGCTTGAGTGAAATATTTTTAACTATGCCATGTTAATTGATTTTCGTGCTTGAACTGGCTATTTTAATATTAACTAATTTTACGATGAACTTGGTTATATATTGCTCATGGTTTTCATGATTTAAACATGTATACATGCCTTCTGAGCTTATCATTGAATTGACTATATGCATTTGAAATTCTATTGGATTATTTTGTTCGATAAACCTTATAGGTATAGGTCTTGTTACCACACCAGATTTGTGTGGTCTTTGTGCACAAAGTAGTGATTATTAATGATTAATATTTGACAATAAAAGGGGACCTAAACCCCCAAGTCATATTAGGTGGCGTAGGGAGTTCCCACAAGTAGGTCAAAAGGGACCTAAAGCCTTGACTCATATTTGGTGGCGTGGGGAGTTCCCACAGGTAGGGAAAAAGGGACCTGGAGCCCCACCTTATATTTGGTGGCGTAGGGAGTTCCCATGAGTAGGTGTTGATGTTATTGATATGAGAGAAAGAGCTTACGGACTATATTAGATCTACTCGAGGATACCCTAATTGATATGTTTTTATTAATTGAGCATGGCATCACTATTATACTTGCTTTGAGAAAACCATGGCTATATTTATTTGTTTACATGACGTACTAGAAATTACTATAGTTGAAATTGTCATGGTTAATCGTTTTATAATGAGCTTGAAATTTACACAATACCTTTATGATTTGATTTTTAGTTTTAAATTCAAGCATCTTATATTGATTTACACACGATTTATTATCTCTATGCACAGTTTATCTCATCATACATATTTATTATTATTACGTTTTTATCAAAAGCTTTACCCTAATGTTTGTTTCCCTTCTTGTCCACTCACTGAGTATGAAAGGCTTACCCCAACTAGTTGATATGGCAAATAAGTAAACTTTGGGAGCAGCCGTGGTGAGCAGACATTAGCTTGCTGTGTAAGTAAATGGCATCTCATAGCCTTACCTTGTGTTACTCCGCTATCTAGATGTCGAGTTATTTACGAGTTTAAAGAAGTAATGTAACACTATATTATGCCAAAGCCCTTGATATTGTTAACTAAATTTGGAGCCATATTATCCAAAACGTGTTCTATAAATACTTGGTATTTTTTATTATGAATTTGATGTATGTTGAAGAATTAAAGTTGTTATTCTGGTGAGTATCATTTTTATTACAATGATTGTCATGTTTAAAGAAATTAATTGGTAAGGCATACTTTGATAAAAGGCCTGCCAAGTTGTACAAGCTTACCCATGTGATTTGTGCATCGGTAACAGCCGTTGGAGTGGGTCACTACATCTTTAAAGAAAACCATATGCATTAACTAAAAGGGAGCCACTTATTATTTATAATGATTTGAAGCATTCATATTGAACATAAACATTGTATTCTTAATTTAGGAGTGTCTTGTCATCATCCAAAATGAAAGAGAGAGAATGTTGACTCCATGTGTTTTTTATGATAACAAAACATTCTCATTCATTGGTGTCTAATTATATCATTTAAGTGTGCAAGAGAAAGCTTAAATTCATTAACATATTAGGTATTTGAAAGCAAGTCAAGATGCTTGTTCAATTGCAAAATGGGTTAATTGGTTAAACAAGCAAAGAAGAAAGAGCTTTAATGAAGACATATTAGTCTTAATCGATTAACACAAATCCTTAATTAATTAAAGCAATTTTAGGAGCTACACTAAGGACAGATAAAAAGGTCTTAACTAGTTAACACAAGGTTTAATCACTTAAGCGAGTGCTGAATGCAAAACATAAGTCTTTTAATCAGTTAAAGGAAAGGAGTTAAGTAGTTAAAGGTCAAAGTTAAAGTGTGAAGAAGTGCCAAAATTCAAATTCAAAATATTGATGACCGTCTAAGGCACCAAACTGAGAGATTTAAAGTTGAAGAATTCTTAATTGGTTGGAGCCCATTTTAATTAGTTAAGGATGAATGGAGATAAGCTTCAACCAACTAAAAGGAGTATTAATTTGTTGAAAGGAGACTAGCCAAAAACAGTGCTTGAAGGTGCTTGAAAATAGAAAGTTATTAATCAGTTAAAGCCGTTGTTGATTGGTTAATACAAAGAAGTAGCGTGCAAGTTATAGAAGGCTTAATCGGTTAAAAGCCTACCTTTAACCGGTTAATGAAGCACTATCTGCACATTTGAGTTTAAGCACAAAAAGATAAAATAACGGTCAGAAACAGCTAGTTTCTGTCTTTAACAGCCAGAAGTGATTTTGCAAGTATTTAAAGCCTCTTCACCAATCAAAAATCATATAGAGAAGCCATCCAAAGTGATTTTGAACTTAGAAGATCAAAAGCCTTCTCTTTACACTTGTATTTCACTCTCATCCTTTGAAAAAAGTGTTTGAACTTAACTTTGTACATCTTAAATCAGCTAGGTTCAATTGTACTTCATCTTTTTTCTATTTCTTATTTACTTAGAGTGTGAGAGACACTCTAAGGGGTAGATCAAGCTTGGGTTAGCTTGGCTATTGTTGTAGTTCTAACTTAGCTTTGAAAAGTTAGTTTTAGGATTTGATTGATCCTGAGAAAAACCACTATTAAAGGTTGTGGCTGAGCCTATGAAAAGCCATTATAAAAGCTTGGTGGAGGCTTGGGAATTCTACTGATTTTAATGAATTGGTTTGAAAATCCTTAATTAGGAGATCAAGATAGTGGATGTAGGTCAAGGGGACCGAACCACAATAAATCATTGTGCTTTGTCTACTTTCTCTAATTTTCTTTTTATTCTTAACTCTTAAATTACTCCTCCAATAAGCTTTAAACTTCCATTATCAAAGTCCCTCAATTAGCTCTTAACTTGGAAAGAATTTTCATGTTATTCTAAAAGTGCTATTCACCCCCCCTCTAGCACTTTTTTTGGGACCAACAAGAAAATGTTGCAAATAAATAAAAAGATGTATTGCAGGTGTTGGAGAGAAGGATTGAAGTAGTCTCTGAGATATCTAGTGTTATGGCATATGGAAGAAAATATATAAGTAGTAGAGTAATGGTTAAGAATAGGTAGAGAATAGGTGAGCGGTAGTGTAACAATATTGTCAAAGCTATAAGTATGATTGAAAATAGGTGCAGAAAGACTAAGTAGAATAGAAGTAGAGAGAAAATATTTAGTGAGAGAAGCTAAGAGTGAAAATGTGTTTGCACTAGCTCCCAAAATCTTGTACCTCCAAAATGAATTATCAACGTTGTATTATTGCACTTGTTAGTGCAATAAGCTCAAATGTATAAGTCCAAGAGGGGGATGAATTGGCCTTCTTGAAAATTCTTTGCAATATTAGTGAAAAATTTATTTTCTTTGAAACAAATTGGAATAATAAAAATTAGAGCAATGTAAAGACAAGAACACAATATTTTTATAGAGGTTCAACCTCTTTGTCTACGTCATCTCCCTGTTATCAATTTTGTACACGCAGGTATATGTATTGCTCAAGTAATATAAAGGTAGGTCAAGTATCATTTCCCACAGAGATTTGCTACTAAACTTTTACTAAGTATTAAATTTGTAACAAAATTTGTCCTATCCAAGCACTTGATTTTTAACACCTAATTAATGTGAAATTTACCACTAAAATCAACCAAAGATATTGATGTAATTTTTACTAAAGAAACTATTACTCTAAAGACCTAGGATCATGGTGTCCCTCAATATTTCATTTAAATCTAATATTTTCCTTTAAACTTAAATTAATGGGGTGAATGGCTAACCTAGAATCCAATTTTATGTACAAGTCTCTATCGAGACTCTTGCACACATACTTTTCAAAATTAATCCCATATGCCTATGCAAATTAGTTAAGAAAAGCTCATTAAGCTTACGTTCTAATTTGGCTGCCTATAATATTTAGGTATATGTCTATCCTAAATACGAATCAATCACCTAAGCTCTAAATGAATCGAACATAAGCTATTCAAATAAATGGTCTAGTCTAAACTCCCTCTGTTAAGTTGCATATAGACAATCTAATTACTTCAACTGGTGACCAAGTAATGAAAAGCATTAAATACAGATTTGAATAAACCATACAATACCCATTAATGCTAAGCAAAGAAAACCATATATTCAAGTTGCATATTGAAATAACCCATAATCCTAGAAAATAATTAGTTCATCATCATTTCTTCAGCGAGTAACACAATTTCAAGAGAATAAATAATTTTTACAGCAAGAGAATAAGAGAGAAATGAAAAACTAAAATGAAAAACAAGGCTGCCGTTGATTCTCAATCTTCAATCTTTTTCGCTTTCCTCTCGTTTCCTCCCTATATAAAACCTTTTTCTTTTCTCTCTAATTGTTATTTCTTTCCTCTCTCTAACCTCTGATTTCAGTTGCTAAAAATCACATATTTATAGCGACCAAAAAGCCCTAAAAAATGAAATCCCAAATGGTTGTGTTTGAGTAAATCACATCAAAGCGTCGCGACCTCCCTCCTTGAGTGTCGCTGTTGTTGGTCCCTATAATTTGTGCTAAATGGGTGTGAATGGCACAATTTGGCTCTTAATAATATGAGGAACTAATTTTCATAACTTAAGAAAATAAAAACAGAGTATAAAATGCACAGCAATTTAGAGTGGTTCGGTCCAAGACCTACATCCACTACCTTGATTATCCAACCAAGGATTTTCTCACAAATTCACTAAACACCGGTGAAATTCACAAGCTTTCACCAAGCTTTACAATGGTTTTACCAGACTCAGCCACAACCATTTACACTAATTTTTCACGAGCTCAATGAAAACCCAAAGTGGTTTTCCAAAGCTCAACCACAACCTATAACAATCAAGCTATCCCAAGCTTGAATAACCCCTTAGAGTGACTCCCTCACTCTAAGATTACAAAAGAAGTAGTAAAAGAAGGTACCTATGATCACTGGTTGATCTAAGTGGTACAAGATTAAGTGCTAAATACAAATGCAATACAAATGCAAAGAGTAGGCGTTTAAGTGCAGACAAGTGCAGTGAAGCTTTTTGGTTTTTCAACTTTCTATAGCTCAAATCTCTTTCAATGCTTCTCAAAACTTGTTTTTAATTATTGAAAGACCCTTTTATACCTGGAGATGCAACTCTGATGGCAATTTGATAATTTATATCCGTTGAAAACAATTGAGGATGAGTTTTAGCCATTATTCTGTCTTGTAGTGCTCTGGTTCAAATTGCAAACAGAAAGCTCTTAGTTGACTAACTTGGTTGACTAAGTTGGTTTTATTTCTGGTTTGCAGATTCTGACAGAGAGCACTTAGTCAACTGACTTGGTCGACTAAATTGGTTATGTTTCTCAAACTCTTCAGCCCGTCATTTCTCCAATTTGAAATTTGGTAAACCAATGTTCTTCCTTGTTTCACCAACAAGCTTCCTCTTTGTTATTCAGTTACATCTTGTTGATTTTATCCCTTTTTTTCTTTCAAAAATACTCTTTGAAGAGTTAATAAATTAATTTCATATATTAATTTTTTGCACACTCAAATGAAGGTATTAGACACAAATAAATAGGAATGTTTTATTATCATCAAAAAACTAATGGAGCCAATAACTACTCTCTACACTTAAATACTTTTTTTTCAATGTATTCCATCTAGTGTCGTATCTTACCTACATGACCACCATGGAGCTGAGCTCTCGAAATTTAGCATGGGAGCAATGCTGCTCCTTTAGGGGCTGCAACCTTGAGTCTATCAAGGTCGTGACACTGCTTCCATGTGCTGCCTTGCTACAAAATTGCTACAGTACCTCATCTTGCAACGCTATTTTCTCTTACCATTAGGTTGATCTAGGTGAAATGATAAACATAGATGTTCTACGTTTACTTCTCATCTTTTCAATGGTCAGGAATCACGTTGATTAAATCTCTGTAGCTCAAGTTATGTTTGAATTATCGTAACATATTCAGTGGAAATTTACACTTGGTCTTCATAGCATAGTTCGTCACCATTTTACTTTATCCTTTTGAAAACCTACAAAAACAAAGATTAAATTAGTATTGGCTTACAATAAGACTTCCAACATGAAAATGAACTAGAATTACTTGAATTGAACTAAGTTAACATGCTTCAAACTAATTAACTAAAAACATAAAAACTAACTAAAATCAACTTAAAACACAAAGACTTAGTTATTTTAACATCTAAAATGTGATTAAATAACTCTATATAAAAGAGTTATCACTCCCTTAGCTCACTAAGGAATTTTAAATTCACTATAAAAATACCTTTTAAAGCTCAAGTATAACCTTTACAATGCTTTTTAAAGATCAAGCACAACATCTCTGCCTTTTACTTAGGTTAAGGTATAACTCTTAACACTACCTTCTCAATTAGTCAATGTATAACCACTCAAGAGTTTTGCAATAAATGATGAGTTGTAAAATGCCTTTTAAAGGCTAATAGGCTACAAAGTTTATCTTGAAAGAAATGGGTACAAGAATATAAGAAAATTTTAACTCAATGAATGCTTGAAGAAAGACTTAAATGCTTTATGAGAAATGAATTTATGTTCTTGAAGCTTTTCGCAAGTGTCGAGAAGTTTATCAGAGTCTTCTTCTTGTTCAAATTAGGTGGGAATCTTCCTTTTATAGCCTCTCAATCAATTAGAGCCATTAGAGACCAATTACAACAAAAACTAGCCGTTGGAGCATAGAATGTTGGTCTACCGTGACTCTGAGATCGACCTTGGCTGTTGGGGGTGATAATTCTAGCTTGAAATTTTTCTTCAAATTATGTTGTTGGATAGAGCTTTTAAAGCATGAGTGTCGATCCCAGCTCCATGTGTTTGAATTGTTTCTGTTTTTCTTCTTCAAGGATCAAGCCTTGAAAATAAGGGTGTCGATCCTCCAAACATCCGAAAGCTTTACTTCTATTTCGTTTCTTCCTAGGATAGACCTCTCCTTATTAGGGTGTCAATCCTCCAAGCTTCTAGTAGCCCTTTTACACTCTGCTTCATCTTGGAATTGACCTACAAGCCATAAGGTCGATTTTAAGTGTTTTTAACAGTTACTTCATTCCGTGTCTCAACTTGGGATCAAACTTGGTGCTATGGGGGGTCAATCTTATGAATTTCTAGTAACTTCTTTCTCTTCTATCCTTTCTTAGGAGCGACCTACTTTATTGAAGGGTGTTAATCTTGTTATGTCTAGAAGCTATGTTTGCTCTCTATTTCTCTCTAAGATCGACCCTTCACTTTAAAGGGTAAACCTCACAAATGAAAACTTAATATTTTGAAAGCTTTTGACTTCTTTTAGGTGTCAAAGACTTGTCAAACATTTTTCTAAGACCTTAGGGAGCTAATCAAATGAACCAAATCATTTCAAATGCTTGTGTGCAAATCTTAATCCATTCAATTTTGTCAAATCAAAATATAATTTAATTTTAAAGCTAACAATCTCCCTCTTTTTGATATGACAAAATTAATTAGCATAATTTGCATTGAAAACTCCCCCTAACTCTAGTAGTCTACAAGCCCATAGTTTAGAAAAATTTAAGAACAAATGAGAAGGGTTTTCAAAATAAGTTTTCAATGAATTCTCCCCCTTAACATGTGCATTCATTTTTTAAAATTTTTTAGCTATAAGTGAGCGAGTTGGAGCATGTAAATATGCTCATAAACCTTTTCTCCCTTTTTGTTATATAAAAAAAGAGTTGAAGTGTGAGCGTTAATAATCTTAAAGCTCAAGGAGATAAAGGATTAGCGAAAATCATCAAGAGCAGTGTAATTTCAAGTTCAATCATGATAGAAGCAAATGAGAAAGAATTAAAGCCATGAATATCAAGAAAGAAAGAACGCATCAAGAAGATTATGCCATATATATATATATATATATATATGTTATAGAGAAAATTTAGCATAATCAAGCAGTACATAAAGGAGTTCAAAACAATGTAAAGAACATATACATGAAGTGGGTGCAATACATTAAGGAAAAGTAAAAGTAATCTAAAGGAACTAAGGACCTCCTTTAAGGAGGAATTGGACAGTGTACTTTTCCATGGATTGTTCATACTCAAGGACTTGTTGAATGTGGCGATCAATATCATTGAACCTTGAGTTCATTGCATGGTGAGCCTCGTCAAATCTTGTCTTGAGGGTGTTTTGCAGAAAATCATGATGGTAAGCATTATCGCCAATGTGACCCATGAGTCGAATCCTTGGTGATTTTTAACGATGGCATTATGCATTAAGGATTGACCTTTTAATTTAGGGGGTCGATCCTTGTAAATCCTATGTATTTTTGAAATAAAGTCGAGTCTTTGGGAATTCTTTAAAAACACTCTCACCTATAGAGGACCAACCTTCAAGTAGACAAGGTTGATCTTTGGTAGATAACTTATGTCCTTAGGCAAATTTTTAGCTTGTGGATCGACACTCCCATATCAAGGGGTCGATCCTTACTGCCTAGGGAATTTCATGAGGCTCCTGTTTCAAGGATTGACCCTTTCATTTAGAAAGGTAGATCATTGCACTTTCAAAGCCAAAAACTTTACAATTTTGGTTTTGAAAAGCAAGTGTAAGGGTTCAAGAATCAATTTTAAAATGATTTAAAATTCAAGGCTTATTTTATACAAATATAAAAGCATATTCTTGAACTTGTTCAAGTAATTTTGAAATTATAAAGGGACGAATGGAATTTATGAGGCTTAGCATTAGATGACTTATGTGTGTGAAGTGTGTAGGCATTTAAGGCATGTACAATCATATAATTGGGCATTATTTAACACCACATATTCACTCAAACAATTATTCAATCAATAAATTTCACAACACCAAAAACATGGAATTCAATCAAGGCAAGTTCATCAGTCTTAACTCTCCTCTACTCTTGTAAAATTGTTTCTTATCTAATGGCTTCGTAAAAATATCAGTTAGTTGGTCTTTTATGCTGAAATATTCAAGAAAAATATGCTTCTTTTGCACATGGTCTCTAATAAAGTGATATCTAACTTCTATGTGCTTGGTTCTAAACTAATGTATGGGACTTCTGGTAAGATTGATGGCATTAATGTTATTGCACTTAATGGGGATCTTTTCTCATCATTATTCCATAGTTCTCTAATTGTTGCTTCATCTAAAGGATTTGAGCACAATAATTTCCAGCTGCCACATACTCAACCTCGATTGTGCATTATGCTACACTATTTTGTTTTTTTTAGAGAAACATGATATTAACATCTTACCTAAGAATTCATAAGTACCAGATGTGTTTTTTCTATCTATTTTGCATCCTCCAAAGTTGACATTTGAATATGAATGAAGATAAAAAGTTGAGCTTTTTGGATACCATATTTCTAAGTTAGGTCTCTCTTAAAAATCTAAATATTTTCTTGATGGCACCTACATGGGATTCCTTAAGAGATGATTGAAATCTAGCACATAATCCTACACTAAAACTTATATCCATTCCACTTGTGGTAAGATAAAGCAAAAAACCAATCATTAATCTACAAAGTTTTTCAGATGAGTTTCCTTTTGAGTGCTATCATAACCTAATCCTTTTTTATCAAAGAAGGCTTTTTATGTTCCAACATATCATTCAATTTTCGTTGGCTGTGTGGAATTTTGAAAAGGAATCATGCAAAATTTCATTTTTTTTTAATTCATTCCTCTCAATTTTCAAATCTTTGACAATGTTTTCTAAATCAATCTTTGTCTTTACTAAAGTTTCAATCTCTACCTTAAGCTTGGACATGATGCTCTTGTATTTCAATGTCTTTTCCTCAAATTCAAAGACTAAGTCATCATATCCATCTTGTAGCTCTTCAATTGAATAAGCATTTTCATCTAAGGTACATGAGCTAAAATCATAAGAGGTAGAGCATACCTTGAAGTCATCAAGAGCCATCAATCAAAGGTTTTCAACTTCTTCTTTGTCTTTATTTGAGGAGCCATTACTATCACTCCAAATAGCCTTCATTACTTTCTTCTTGAAATTTCTTGAGTTTTTCCTGTTTAGACACTCATACTTGGTGTGTCCCGATTTCTTACACTCATAACATATCATGTGGTCTTTGTTATGTTTTTCCCTTGGCATGTATCACCTAAGGGGTCTCTTACCTCTACAATTTCTTCTCATAAATTTGCTAAACCTTTTGGCTAGCATGGCAATGATATCACCTTTCTTACACACACCCTTTGTATTCTTTTATTCTTCTTTTATTGTAAATTTGAGTGTTATCCCCTTTTCCTTAGTGTCTTCCTTCTTTGCCTCATCTCTCTCACTCTTATGTTTTAAGGTCATTTCATAGGTGAGTAAAGATCCTACAAGCTCTTCCAGTTTGAAGGTGTTTGAAAACTCTATTATATAGAGTTTTTTTGACACATTTTGAGGCTTAAGTAGTTAGATCTATGAGATTTTAGATTCGGATCGTAGTATTTTTGGTGTTTTTCTAGTTTAAGTTTAATTACATGTTAAATAGTTATAGGTTATTTTAGTTAAATTTTATGTTAATTTGTTTTAAATTACTTTAAGAGTAATTATTGCTGGTTTCTTTTATTGCTTTTATAGGAAATTTGATGAAAAAGTCTTATTTAATGAAAATTTGTACAAGTATAGTGATGGCTTCATTCGTATATGTTGTGGTATTTTGACCATATCACTTTCTAATGAACTCCAAATGAAGTTATTCTTTTACCACTATAATTCTAAGAGGAAGGCAACAAATTTTATGTTTACCACTTCAACCAATTCTGATTGGATCATGGTCAAAATATTTGTCCAAGTCAGAGCACTACAGTAATATGCATGGACTGAACATGATGCCGTATTTGGAGCATATATTTGAATCCAGAAGTCCAATTGATGTGATTTCTTGAGCCATCGAAAATTTAAAAGACACAGATAAAACTTTTATTTTTACCACTTTGCCCAGTTCAGAGCAAACCAGGGAAAACATCACATTCGAAGTTAAAAGACCGCTACAGCACTGATTAAAGGAAGCTCACCATACATTTTCCCAAGAGCTCAACGATGTAGCACTACTGTAGCAAAAATCTAGGGCCATAGTGCCAAGAAATCAAGGTCGTGGCACTAGGCGATTTTTCAAAAATAAAAAATTGATGAGATTTTGAAAATTAAGTTACTTGGAGCCTATTTAAGGGACCTTTTTCAAAGGTTTTAGAGGGGAGGTAGCAAGCAACTATTTTGGAGATTTTGAGCCAAGAACAAAGCAAGAAAACAAGAGAATTTGAGAGAGAATTGAGATTGCAAAGCTTCAATAATTAGTTTCTTCCTTTACTTTGTGTTTTTCTTATTTTCTTTGACTTGGATTCATGGTTAAATTTCTTTGGATGTTGTTTTTATTAGTTATTACAAGCTAAACTATTTTTTTAGGATTGTGGTGGATTTCAACATGTAGTTTGAATATTAATTTCTCTTTTATTTATCATGAATGGGTGTAGTTTTGCTTATTTAAATGTGTTCTTAATACTTTTGATTGTCTGGCCAACAAATAACTGATTTGTAAATCTAATTGAGACTCGACAAAGAGATTTTAGATTGGACTAAGGTTTGAATAGTGATATTCACATCACTTAGGTGATCTAATTCGCGATTCAGGTAGACATACTCCAATTGCTATACATAGCCACATTATGACACTTGCTTAATGAACTTAATTTAATTGATTCCTATAAACATATAGTGAACTAATTAAGTTAAGTATTTGTAAAAGCAACTCAACGAAGACTTATCCATAGCTTTGTATTCTAGATTAGTAAAACTACTCAAGAAAGATAAATAACAAGAAAAGCTTGTATCAAATGAAATGTTGAATGAACCCATAACCTTAGGTCTTTAATATATTATTTTTTCAACTTATTTAGTTTGTTAGTTTATTTAGTGTTGATTTTTAATTATTTTTAATTAGTTTTTCTTCAATTTTTGGATTACTTAAATAAGATTAATTTTTTTATAATTGTAGTACTTGGTGAAACTTTAGAAATACATCTCCATGGGAATGATACTCTACTTCATCACTAAATTATTTTTTTGATACGTATACTTGCATGTGCAAAATCGACAACAAGTTTTTGGTGCCATTTTCAAGGATTTTATTTTCTCTGTTATTTGCTAATATTAGAATTTTACATATTAGTCTTAATTTAAGTTATATTTTTGTTTTGCAGTTAAGTTCAATCATTATATGAGAAGAGCAAACAGCTTGGAGACAATCCCGTGTAATCCTGAAATTGAGAAAACATTTCGTAAACTTGGACGAGAAAATCAATAAGGTGTTGCTCAATAAATACAATGGTTGATCAACAGGGTGGACAGCAAAACCAAGTGCACGTAGTAGCTGAAAATCGTTGCTTAAGGGATTATGCTGTTCCTTTGGTGCAAGGAATTCCATTTAGCATTCGAAGGCCAGCTATTTAAGCAAACAATTTTGAGATCAAGCCGGCTATCATCACCATGATTTAAACCTCAATTCAGTTTGGGGGCCTTCCAAATGATGATCCCAATGGTCATATAGCAAACTTCTTGGAGACTTGTGACACTTTCAAACATAACGGTGTCACAGATGATACAATTTATATGAGGCTTTTTCCTTTCTCATTGAGGGATAAAGCTAAAGCATGGCTGAATGCACTCCCTACAAGCTCAATAACAACATGGAATGATCTTGTTCAGAAATTCCTTGCCAAGTTCTTTCCTCCAGCTAAGACAGCGAAGTTAAGGAATGATATCACATCATTCATGTAGAAAGATTCTAAATCATTGCACAAGGCTTGGGAAAGTACAAAGAATTACTTCAGCGATTTCCTCATCATAGGCCTCCAAAGTGGCTTTAGGTGCAAACTTTCTATAATGGTTTGAGTGGGCATGTTCGAACCACCATTAATGCCACAACGGGAAGAGCTTTGATGGTTAAATCGATTGATGAGGCATAGATTTGTTGGAAGAGATGGCTACAAACAACTACCAGTGGCTAGTGGAACAATCAATATATAGGAAAATAGCTCAAATTCATGATGTAGATGATTTTTCAACGTTATCCACTCAGGTAGCAACTTTAACTAAAACTCTTGAATCTTTTGGTACTAATAGTTTGCAAAGTCCTTTTGTAGCATGTGAGTTACGTGGAGATAATCATGCAAGTCATCAATGTCCAAGCTCAACAGAGGCAATGCAATTTATGGGTAATAGACAGCAGAATAACCCCTACTCCAACAGTTATATCCCAGGGTGGAGGAATCATCCCAATTTCTCTTATGCTAATAATCAAGGTTCATCCTCAACTCCAAGGCCAAATGCACCTCCAAGATTTCACTAGCAAGCCAATGCACCTATTTCAAAAAAGAAGCCAGTTATGGAAGATTTACTAAGGTAGTACATGACACAAAATGATAGCATTATACAAAGTCAACCAGCTTTCATTTAGAGTCAAGCAGCATCAATTCGAAACCTTGAAACTCAAGTTGGTCAACTTACAATTTATTAAATAATCGACCTCAAGGAACATTGCCTAGTGATACAGAGGTGAATCCAAGGAGAGAAGGTAAGGAACAAGTTATGACAATCACCTTGAGGAGTGGAAAAGAGGTTGAACATAGTGTTAGGTAAGCTAAATTTTCAAGATGAGCTTGTTGAGAATAAAACAATGATTGAGACAATTGAAAAGCAAAGTCTCGAGAAAGAAGCAAAGACAACTTTACCACCACCAACCTTTCCTCAGTGCCTTCAGAAACAAAAGCTTGATAAGCAATACCAAAAATTTCTTGAGGTATTCAAAAAGCTTAACATCAACATTTTTTTTGCAGAAGCTTTAGAGCAAATGCCATCATATGTGAAGTTCCTGAAGGACATATTGACAAAGAAGAAGAAACTGGAGGATTTTGAGACAATTACACCCACTGAAGAGTGTAGCGCAATAATCTAAAGCAAGCTTCCACCAAAGCTTAAGGACCCGAGGAGTTTTTCTATTCCTTACTCAATTGGTAATTTTAATTTTTTGAAAGCTTTGTGTGACTTAGGCACTGATGTCTTAATTATGCCTTTGTCTGTTGCTAGGAGAATTAGATTGCAAAAGATTCAACCTACTACAGTCACCTTGTAACTAGTTGACAGAACGATAAGATGCCCTTATGGGGTTATTGAGGATGTTTTGCTTAAGGTTGGGAAATTGTGCATTCTAGTAGATTTCATTATACTTGAGATGGAGGAAAATCAAGAGATTCCAATCAAATTGGGACATCCATTCTTAGCAACTGCAAGCGCACTAATCAATGTAAATGAAGGCAGAATAAATTTCAGAGTTGGAAAGGAGGTAGTTGAATTTACTATTTTCAATGCTCCTAAATACCCTTCCACTAGAGCTCAATGTTATAGAGTGGACTTAGCCAATGAAGGTAAAAGTAATCTTAGTCCACCACCTATAAGTAAGCAAGTACCAACACATGAGTTAGAGCCACAACCACTACATCTCAACATGAAGCAATGTTATGATGTGCATAATCTACCACCTTCTAGTGATCTTGATTTTGAGGTTGGACTACACATCACACTCTCTAATGCATGCCTCTACCTCTTACCATGGCAACTTCAACCATATTGGTGAAAAACCTTTAAGGTGGTAAAACTTTTGTCATATGGCTATGTTGAAATTTTTACTACACTTACTGGAGCATTCAAGGTAATGAAACAAAGCCTCAAGCATTTTAGCAATGATGAAGAAGCGACAAAAGAGGTATCATAGTCAAGCTAGTGACTATAAATAAGCACTTCTTGGGAGGCAACCCAAGTTATATCCTTTAAGTTTAGTACTTATTTTTGTTAGTTTTGCTTTTTTATTCAAATAACTACCTCTAACCGTTCTCTAGCTTGTTTGTTGAGTCTACAAGTTTGGAAAGCATAAAGATGAGGAAAACAAAAATTAGAGCTTTCAATGCACTATCACTATTGATAAGGGAGTTTCTTTTCCTTATTCTTTTTAGCTTTTCACATTGAGGACAATGTGCAATTTAAGTTTGGGGTAGGGTTTTATTGTTATTAGTTTTTGTGATAGTTTAGGTTAGTTTATTTTCGTTAATTTTTTTTATGCATGTGTATTTACATTTGAACTAGATTTGATTGTGCCAGTTTCCTTTAATTTACCTATCCAATGATGAGAACTCAGTTATATTCCTATCTTGATTCTTCAGAACATGTGAATATTGTTTGAGTGTTATGGAAATTCTCATGCGAAGCTTTAATATTAAATTGAAATTTCTACATTTTGAGCATTATGTCTTTTGTTTAGATTCATTGTACTTATTTGGAGAAGGTTTATGTGAATGTGAAAATTTTGAATTATGTATTAAGTTCTAGAATTTCCTTGATTCTCTTTCGAGGCAAAATTCTAGAATACACTAAGTTAAGGAGATGATTTAGGCCATTTTTAGACTAACTGAGCCTTTTATAGCCTTTCTTTACATAAATTATCCTTAGTTTCCCCCTTTGAGCCTAATGACATCTTTTCTTTGTTTAAACACTTAATTTTTAGCCTAGACCTTTATATTAATATTTCCAACAATTCTTGCATCCTTCATTCCTAAGTGCACAAGTCAATTTAGGATGTGTTATGAGCCACAAAGTGAAAAAGGTCGTCAAGATGAAAAAATGATAAAAAGTTCAAAAATATGATTATTTTTATCTCAATACCCAATAAAAGAAATAACTTTGTGGGTATGAAATTGAGAAAAGAAAATGAAAAAGAAAGAATGAAGTGTGGAACAAAAGAAAAAGGTTGATGAAAAAGGAGGTATACTAGGTGAAGGAAAATAAAGCTCTAAATAGGTTCTAGATTGATTATGTGCTTAAAGTGATTTAAGCTATACATTATCCCATATCCAACCTTAACTCCAGCCATACATTACAAGCTAATTAAAGTCCTATTGATCTTTCACATAGTGTTAGTCTACATTAGTGGAGAGAGGGATAAAAAGCAAACTTATTTAGTTAATTACTAATTTGAATTTTGCATGAATGTAAACTTATCTAGATTGTACAATATTCTAAGTGAAAAGATTGAACACACACATGGAATTTCACTTAATGATGAGTTTGCATTTGAATTGAGACATGAACTTGAATAATATTTGTGTGTTGCCTAGAGTTATGAGTATGGATTAACTTTTAATGATATTAAAGGTGATTATTGAAATGGTGCAATTGATTCTAGTTAAATGTTTTCATGTTTAAGTTATTGCATGTTGTTCTATGTTTTGCTCGAGGACTAGCAAAATCTTAAGTTTGGGGATGTGATAACTCTAGTATATAGAGTTATTTTGACACATTTTGAGAGGCTTAAGTAGTTAAATCTTTGAGATTTTAGGTTATGATCGTAGCATTTTATGTGTTTTTCTAGTTTAAGTTTGATTACATGTTGAATAGTTAATTTAAGTTATTTTAGTTAAATTTTATATTATTTTATTTTAAATTACTTTAAGAGTAGTTATTGCTAGTTTCTTTTATTGCTTTTGTAAGAAATTTGATGAAAAAGGCTTATTTGATGAAAATTCGTGCAAATAAGTAATGGCACTATTCATATATGTTGCGGTATTTTGACCATATCTCTCTCTAAAGAACTCCAAATGTGGTCATTCTTAGACCACTAGAATTCTAAGAGGAAGGGCAACAATTTTTGTGTTTACCACTTTACCCAGTTCTAACTGAATCATGGTCAAAATATTTGTCTAATTTAGAGCACTGTAGTAGTATGCATGGACTGAACATGATGCGGTATTTGGAGAATATATTTCAATCAAGAAATCCAATTGATATGATTCTTGATCCATTGAAAAGTTAAGAGACAGGAATAAAACTTTCTTGTTTGCCACTTTTCCTAGTTCGGACCAGATCAGGGTGAAAATCACGTTCAAAGTTGATAGACCGCCGTAGCACTAGGAGAACAAGGCTGCAATGCTAGTTAAAGGAAGCTCATCATACATTTTCTCGAGAGCTCAACACCACAGAGCTGGAGAAGTAGAACTGCAGCACTACGGTAGCAAAAATTCAGTGCCACGGCACCAAGAAATCAAAGTCGCGACGCTGGGCAATATTTCAAAAATAAAAAATTGATT
Organism: Theobroma cacao; assembly: GCF_053813885.1. NCBI lineage: Eukaryota > Viridiplantae > Streptophyta > Magnoliopsida > Malvales > Malvaceae > Theobroma > Theobroma cacao. The sequence goes on from NC_142647.1 coordinate 40,707,220, forward strand.
GGATTTTGGAAATTAGGTTACTTGAGCCTATTTAAATGACCTTTTTCAAAAGTTTTAGAAAAGAGGCAGTAACCAACTATTCTGTAGATTTGGAGCCAAGAACAAAGCAAGAAAACAAGAGAATTTGAGAGAGAATTGAGATTGCAAAGCTTTAATAATTAGTTTCTTTCTCTACTTTTGTGTTTTTCTTTTTTTCTTTGACTTGGATTCATGGCTAATTTCTTTGGATGTTGTTTTTATTAGTTATTATGAGCTAAACTATTTTTCTAGGATTGTGGTGGATTTCAACATGTAGTTTGAATATTAGTTTCTCTTTTATTTGTCATGAATGGGTGTAGTTTTACTTATTTAAATGTGTTCTTAATGCTTTTGATTGTTTGGCCAACAATTAACTGATCTATGAATCTAATTGAAACTCGACAAAGAGATTTTAGATTGGACTAAGGTTTGAATAGTGTATGTTCATGTCGCTTAGGTGATCTAATTCGCGATTCCGGTAGACATATGCCAATTGTCATACATAGCCACATTAGGACACTTGCTTAATGAACTTAATTTAATTGATTCCTATAGACATATAGTGAACTAATTAAGTTAAGTATTTGTACAAGCATTTCGACGGAGACTTATCCATATCTTTAGATTCTAGGTTAGTAAAACCACCCAGGAAAGATAAGTAACAAGAAAAACTTGTATCAAATGAAATGTTGAATGAACCCATAATCCTAGGTCTTTAATAGATTGCTTTTCTCAACTTATTTAGTTTGTTCGTTTATTTAGTGTTGATTTTTAATTGTTTTTAATTAATTTTTCTTCAATTTTTGGATTACTTAAATAAGATTAATTTGTTTTATAATTTTAGTACTTAGTGAAACTTTAGAAACAAATATCTGTGAAAATGATACTCTACTTCATCACTATATTATTTGTTCGATACATATACTTGAGTGTGCAAAATCGACAACAGTGTTAAGGATTCTTGCTTCCTCTATGGCCATTACTTTTGATCTCCAAGTCTTAGGTAGGCTATAAAGTACTTTCTTAACTAGTTGGGGATTTGGTAATTCTTTTCCTAAGGCATTCAGTCCCCCAACTATGTTTGTAAACCTTTCAAACATTTAGTTTATGGATTCACCTTCCTTCATTCTAAACAATTCATAATCAAGTGTAAGTAGTCCTATTTTGAATTTCTTAACTTGGTTTAGTCCCTCATAAATGGTCTCTAAAGTATCCCAAATTTGTTTTGTTTTTTCACACATGGATACCTTGTTAAATTTACTAGAACCTAAGGTGTAAAGAAGGGTATTATAGCCTTTGTAATTGACTTGAATCAATTTTTTTTTCTTTTACATCCCATTCTCTCTTAGTTTTAATGACTATCCTACCATCTATTTCGTTGTAAGTTACATAAAGACCATTTAAAATCACATTTCAAACTTCGAGGTCTATAAATTGAATAAACATTTTCATCTTTTTTTTCCAATAGGGATAGTTTGTACCTACAAAGAGTGGGTGCCTTTGAATTGATTGCCTTTCACCAAGTACGGTTGTGGTTATCTCCATCTTGCTGATTTGATCTTTACCTTTGGATCACTTGAGGTTGTTAAACCTCTAAATTGAGCTCTAGTTCTTATACAAATTGTTAGTGCAATAAGCTCAAATGTAAAAGTTCGAGAATAGGGCAAATTGGCCTTTTTGAAAATTCTTTGCAATATTAGAGAAAAATTAGAACAATAAAAATCAAAGCAATGTAAAAACAAGAACACAATATTTTTATATAGGTTCGGCCCCTTTACCTACGTCCACTCTCTTAACTCACTATGGAATTTTAAATTCGCTATGAAAAATACTTTTTAAATGCTATTCTGTCGCGAATCTGGGATCGACCTTGGTTGTTGGGGGTGTTGATCTTGGCTTAAAATTTTTCTTTAATGTACACTATAGGATCGAGCTTTTAAAGCATGGGTGTCAATCCTAACTCCATGTGTTTGAATTGTTTCCATCTTTCTTCTTCAAGGATCAAGCTTTGGAAGTAAAGGTGTTGATCCTTTAAACATCTAGAAGCTTTACTTCTCTTTTGTTTCTTCCTAGGATCAACCTCTCCTTGTTGGGACGTTGATCCTCCAAGCTTCTAGTAGCCTCTTTACACTCTGCTCCGTCTTGGAATCGACCTACAAGCCATAAGGGGTCGATTATAAATGTTTCCAATAGCTACTTCATTCTATGTCTCAACTTGGGATTGACCTTGATGTTATGGAAGGTCAATCCTATGATTTCCAATAGCTTCCTTCTCTTCTGTGCTTTGCTAGGATAGACCTACTCTATTTAAAGGTGTTGATCCTACTATGTCTAGAAGCCATGTTTGTTTCCTGTTTCCCTCTAGAACCGACCCTTCACTATAAGGGTCGATCTTCACAACTGAAAACTCAATATTTTGAAAGTTTTCGATTTCTTTTAGATGTCAAAGACTTGCCAAAAACATTTTCTAAGACCTTAGAGAGTTAATTAAATGAATCAAATCATTTCAAATGCTTGTGTGCAAATCTTAATCACTTCAGTTTTGTCAACTCAAAACATAATTCAATTTTAAAGCTAACAACACCAGAGGAAACAATTACACAAGAACAGGCTTTAATGCACTTTATGAGTAATAGTATTAAGAAAAGCTTTAATGTACATAATGAGTAATAGTTACTAAAACCCATTATATGGCAATTGAAGTAATGGTTTTATTTTATATAATGAGTGGCTATTGAAGTAATGAGTCTCTTATGGCCATTAATAGCGTGATAGGACCTATTCTTTAGTAGAAGGTAAAAAGGAAAAAGCATATTTAGTAATCTTTTCATTTATTTCCAACTCTCCTCAAGAAGTTATATTCACCCTACTTGCATCCAAAACACCACTAAGTTCAAAGATAATTATTATAAGTAGATTTCTTTGGTTGATAAGACATATATTATTTTTCAAGTATGTGTTTTAACATAAAGAGAAGAGAGATTTCAATGTTCGAACTAGCAATAGTCGTGATTGCATTTTTTCAACAAACAATAAATATAGAACACAAGTTTAATTTTCAAATACATCGATCCTGTTTAAAATAAAATAGGGGTTTAAGATTAATTTACCTCATAAAACACTTTTCCAAAATCCAAAAGCAACTCTCAAGCTCGAAAGCCAAAAATATTTCTAGCATCAAAGTTGCTTGGCATTGCCACAAAGGTGAAGAATAGCTTTTGACCTTAAAAGTCATTTAACCACATATCGAGTTTTAACTCAATCAACTTTTTTTGAATGAGATGTAGCATTAAGTTAGGTGTCAAAAAATATTCTTAGACATTTAACCTCATTACAGAAACTAGTTTATTTTGGTGTAAAGTACTTTGTGAAAACACCTTTAGATCCAACCACAAAACCAAATTAAAATGTCCTTTTTGTTTTTAAAAAAAAAAAAGCACTCTTAAAGATGAAATGAGTAAATGCTTATTCATTTTTTTCTTGAATGATAGAATTTACTCTTTAAATTATTGAGATATTTGAAACTGAAAATGGAAATGCTATGAGAAGGAAATTAAAAGAAACATGGAAAACTCTGTCCACCCCATTAAAGCGCTTTTTAATTTGGCTTGCTTATGTTTTATTACTTGCTCAAAATTCTAAAAAGTATTTACATGTAGTTTTGAGTTTATCTAGAATTCTCCAATAAAAATGTGTCAAATACTATCGCTATTGGCAATTGTTGAACCGTGGGAGGAATTTAATAAAGAAAGGGTATATTAAATTATTTAACTATCTTTACACTCCAATATTTTCGCTTGTTAGCTCTTCACAAAACATAAGTAACAATAAAGGAACGTAAGGAAGAAAAACATCACAAATCAAGCCAATATAAAGTAAATGAAATGTTGAAAATATATTGTAAAGTAATAATATTACAACGTAATAACCCAACTTTCGAAGAGGAATTCTTCTTAAGAATTGGATCCATTATTCAAAAACACCCTAGAAACCATCCAATGACTTCCCACAACAATAATCGTTTTTTGTTTATTCTTTCAACAATGTGACATGCAACGCATCCACATTAATATCAAATAAAGGAAAGGAGTGAGAAACATCAAATCAAGGAGAGAAAATGTTTCCAAATACTAGACTTAGACTTCTTTAAACCTAGAAAAATTAGTGATTGGCTTAGTAGGGTGGTGGTGGTCATGTGTAGTGATAAGGAGGAGGAGGTGGTGATGAAGATAGTGGAGGAGGAGACTTGTAGACATATGGTGGTGGAGGTGATGGAGATGGAGGCGGTGGCGATTTATAGACATAAGGAGGAGGTGGTGAGGGAGATGGCGGAGGTGGGGATTTGTAGACATAGGGAGGAGGTGGTGATGGAGATGGTGGGGGTGGAGACTTGTAGATATAAGGAGGAGGCGGTGAAGGAGATGGGGGAGGTGGAGATTTGTAGGCATAAGGTGGAGGTGGGGACTTGTAGACATAAGGTTGAGGGGTTGAGGGAGATGGTGGAGGTGGGGACTTGTAAACATAAGGGGGAGGTGGTGATGGAGATGGTGGAGGTGGAGACTTGTAAACATAAGGTGGTGGAGGTGATGGGGATGGTGGTGGTGGGGACTTATAGACATATGGAAGTGGAGGTGGGGACTTGTACACATAGGGAGCGGATGGTGATGGGGATGGTGGAGGGGGAGACTTGTAGATATATGGTGGTGGAGGTGGTGGTGATTTATAGATATAAGGAGAAGGAGGTGAGGGAGATGGTGGAGGTGGGGCTTTATAGACATAAGGAGGAAGTGGTGATGGAGATGGTGGAGGTGGAGACTTGTAGACATATGGTGGTGGAGGTGATGGGGATGGCGGTGGTGGGGACTTATAAACATATGGAGGTGGAGGTGGGGACTTGTATACATAGGGAGGTGGTGGTGAGGGAGATGGTGGAGGGGGTGACTTGTAAATGTAAGGAGGTGGTGGTGACGAAGATGGTGGGGGAGGTGACTTGTAGAAGTATGGAGGTAAAGGTGAAGGGTACCGATGTGGTGGTACTCTGAAAGGTGTTTGTGGCTTCTCATGATAGTAAGGTGGTAGTGCATTGTAAGGCTCATCATCGTAGGCAGCTACATTGTTTATTATCAGGCACAATGCCAAGGCGTACGCTAGGCGAGGCCAAATATCGGCCATTCTGGGCAGAACTCCGCGCTGAAACTTCCTCAACTTCTGCACTTCAATACCTTGCAGATAAAAGGACTATGTATTTCTCTTTTGTGAATGAGTGCACGGATAGCCTGGAGTTTATATAGTGATCCCTTCGATATTATTTGAATTGTTTAACGTTGAATGAAGCTTCCAAACTCTTAAAACCGACCTAATACTTTAACCTTATATTCGCTCAACATTCAGCATTTTTGTTGAGGAATTGATAGTGACATCCCACTAGTTTTTTGCAAAACTTGAAGCAGTCAAGAGAAAGTTGTACATGAACCATTCCCAGCAAACTTGATCAATATGGAAATTAATTACAACATTTCAAGGTTGGCAAGATAGAGCAGTTGCATTTTAGAATTTAATTCTACCCAAACTTTAAATATAATGTAGTTTTTGAAGGAGACACCCGGCCAGTGAACTAAGGTATAATTCTTGAATATTCAATCTCATCAGAGGAATAATTCTTGACATTTGGAAACATATATTCATTGAAGTCTTATATAATTATTTCCCTCAAAAAAAAAAATAAAAGTCTTGTACGATTTTGGGTATATCTCCCTCCAATGAAAGGAAGCTTCTTACGATTAGAAAAACTGAAAAAATATTTGCTGTAATCATGTTGTGTGTGTATATATATAAATCATACTAAGAGCATATAACTTTAATAGAGATGAATTTAATAAGGACTAAATTGTGAAGTCAAAAAACGTGTAATTAGATATGAATTTGTTTACAACTGTCTATAATATTTAGTATATGTTTTGCATTTTTTTGTCTTTGAGGAAAATTCCAAGTTAGAATTACATATTCGATTTCCTTGCTTTTATTGGGTCAGTTCACCTTTTTAAAAAAGAAAATGAATTGGTCATCTAGGGAGGTCTCATTAGCCAAAGGCATCTAATTTTTTTTACTTTGGAAAATGCTAAGTCAACACTAAGTTCCATTGTCTAGTCTTAGTGTCGTCCAATTAAATCCCAATTGAAGTTGGCAAACATGTTAGCTCCACATGGACATGATGGAAATATGACAATGATACTCACATTTTCGTTCGAGTGAAAATGAATTAATTGTGTGATATCGTGTTGTGACATTGCAGCCAACACTTTTTTTTATTTTTGTCTCTAATTTAATGAAATTATTATTTATTTGAATCATTTAAGTGTGATTTTGGGTTTCTAAAAATTCACAAATAAGAAACTAATAAATATATATCACAAAAAAAATTAACACTAAACCTTGTTTCATAAATCCGACATATCAAATTGAAAAATACAATTGAAAACTGTTCTGTAATACGAGTAGACGGCTTAACCAATAGGCATAGAAAAAAAGTGCAAAATGAACTAATTTCAGTATAAACTACAAACCGAGGTATTTTTTTTTTTTTTCAATTTACTCAAGTCATATATATATATATATATATACACATTTGTGCTTTTACTTGAATGGTACCATAACTTAGAGAACTTGAATTTCATTGCTGCCGACAGTCAATGAAAACTAGTTGACAAATTTCAAATAAAAAAAGTGTTCAAGCTAACAGTAAATCTCTTTATCTTTTTGGGAAAAAATATGAAAGCAGAGATTTCTTCGCCAAAAAACTCCACCTAGCCACTTGCCAAGTCAAGGCAAATTTGTTACCATAGTTGGTCATCGCAATTTCCTTCTAGAAAACAAATATATGCATATCATATAATCAACTTCTACTATCTGATTGTCCAAGAAGCTTTGAATATTTGACAATAATATTCCCTTTTTTATTTTTCATAAATAGTTGATAAATCCTATGATCATTGGATGTGCATGGATATTTTGTCCAAACAGGCCGAGCCTTGGGTGAAGCCACCCAAGCAAGGGCTTTAGGCTCGCAATTTGAGGCTCAAATTTGGTGAGATCTTATAATTTTATAATAATTATGATATAATTAATTATATTAAAATATATAAATTTTAAAAAAATATAAAAGTCAAATATAATTAATAAAATTACTTATTCTCTCACTACTCTAATTATATGCCTAATAATTTTCAATTTTCAATCACTTCGTAATTTCTAAACTGCTATTAATTCTCAACTATATTCTGTTATTTTCAATCAACTGACCGTCATATGTATTTAATCATCTCCAACAGCTATTTTTTTCTTACTTATTTCTCATATGTATTTAAAGATTTCCATCAACTATTATTTTCCTATATATAAAAACAACTATTTTTTTTCAATGCATAATATCTACTTTTGAACTCTTCTTTTTTCATTTGCTCTTTCTTCCTTTCACTTTAATTTTCCTCCAAATAATACACAATAAGTCTATTACATTTTTATCTTTATAAAGCCGTAAGCTTCATTTGCAATTTGCAATAAGCATTTAACAATTAAATACTGTTGTTCTAATCTTTACAAACTTTTTTACTTTAATTTAGAATTTATATTATATTGTTATATTATCTTTATTTTATGTGAAAGTTAATTTATTTGGATTATAAATTTTGATTGTTGATTTTATATTAGCTATTTAAAACATATAAGATAATTATAATAACTAAACATTTTTGTAGCTGATTATAAATATTTGAATATGTCAAATCGAAAATATGGATCTACATATTCAAAGTTCTAAAAAAAGAAGAATTGAAAGTTTAATTCAATCTCAAAAAAGAGCACTTGATAGATTTTTTACAAGTAATAAAAACAATGAATTAAAAATTATTAATGAATGTCCCTTAAACAATCAAGTTAATAACCTTAGAGAGTTAGATGATGATGAAATACTAGAACAAGAAGTTAATGAAGAGATTCAAAATTATCATAAAAATCATGAAGAGATTCAAAATGATCATAAAAATCATGATGAAGAGGATCAACCTATCAATTTAAATGATTGCATTCCTAAAAATTTTATGATCCTAGTCAATGGACAAATATTGATACAAATTTAAGAGATTTATTAATAGAAAAAGGTCCAATTAAAGTTAATGATTTAGATTTTCCTAAAGATGAATTTTTAAGACATTTTTCTGCTACATACTATATTCAAAAGTTGGCAAATGGGGAGACACATGAATGAAGATAAATGCATATATTGCTTTTAGAATAATGTTAATTGCTCCAGAAGAAAGAAGTTTTTCAAAACTCCAAAAGAAAGAAGTTTTTCAAAACTAAAATTAATAAAATCTTATTTAAGATCAACAATGTCTCAAGAAAGATTAAATGTATTGACTATATTATCAATTGAAAAAGAAATATTAGAAGAAATTGATTATAAAAGTTTAATTAAAAATTTCACATCTCAAAAAGTAAGAAGAATAAAATTTTAATAATTTTTTTAATTTCAATATAAAAAAGGCCTCATACGAATATTTCACTTTAGGCTTTTGAACTTATTAAGCCGCCCCTATGTCCAAATATATCTCAGAAATTTATATTTAGCTTCAAATTAAGCACTTCATTCCATGCCTTGTTCACATGAAACTAGAATATAATTACAGAAGAATGCAAATCATGGCAAAATTAAAACCCTGTGCTTGTAACGAAACATATGAATAGCAGCTACGCTAGCATATCAAACACTAAGCTTGGGGTGGAAATCAAAGCTTATAAATGGTGCTGTAAACTCATCTAGACAAGCTGATAACTCTTTGATATAAAGTTATTCGGACTTAATTTTAATAATAATTTAGCTTAGTTCTTGTAGTAATGTATATAAATTAGTAAGTTTTATTTAAATTATTTTAAGTTAGTTCATTTAGGTGAGTCAATCTAATTTTAGTTAATTTTATGCTTAATTTGGTGTTAATGTGATTAAGATAGGTTGTTGTTGGTTTATATGTGCTTTTGTAGGTGTTTAGTGAAGGAAGAATTTTAATGGAAGAAGGAGAGTAATTTTGAGGTGTAGACTTCCACTGCACATGTTTTGGTATTTCAACTACAACTATCTCTACAAAGCCCCAAATGAAATTATCCTTAAACCATTGGAAAGATAAAAGAAAGTTTTACAACTTTCATGTTCACCACTTTGCCTTGTCCAGCATGGAAGGTAGTCAAAAATCTTGTTGAAGTTGGAGCACTACAACAGTCCTAAAACAATTATGATTTCTGCAATTTAAATGGTCAAGGCTGCGGCTTTGAAGGAGGTAGGCCGTAGCCCACATAATCTGATAAGGAAATCCTAATTGGAATTGACTTCTTTCTTTACCCAACTTGGCTTAACTTCAAAGCCCTATAAAAACAACCTTTTAGAGAACGAGAACGAAACACCAGATTGACAGCTAAAGTCACGCCACAAAATCATTGAAGCTAAGAAGAATTTGAACAATTCAAGAAGATTTGGAGATCAAGAATACAATTCATGAGTTTTTCTATCTTTTTGTTAGTCTCTTATTTTCTTGGTTTTGTTTTTAATGTTTAAATTTTATTTGATGGTGATGTATGACTTGATGAGGAACTAATTCATTTATCTAAGATTATGATTGAACTTAATACATAGTCTGATTTATTTATTTCTCTTTTGCTTATGTTTGATGGATTTAAGTTGTTTATTTTATTCTGTTCTTAACGATTCTAATTGTCTGATCACCAATTAGATTAAATTAGAAACTTATGTTTTTTTTTTTATAATTGGTGGAGGGGGGATTCGAACCCTGCTCTATAGGCAGGAAGATAATGCACCAACCAATGAGCCAAATGTTCGGGTGCGAATTAGAAACCTAGTTTAAACCTGACGAAAGAGATTTAGGTAAACCTTGAATAGAATAGTGTATGATCAAATACACTTAGTTGATTAGGTGATTTGATTTGCATATAAGGTAGACATACATCTATAAGCCATATGTAACCAAAATTAAAGCACAAACATAATGAATCTATCTTTAATTTAATTTACATAGATATATAGTAAATTAATTGGAAGAGGTATTTCTATGAAAAACTCAACAGAAACTTGTAAATAATTTAGGACTCTAGGTTAGCAACTTAATCCATTAAACTAAGTTTAGAGAGAGAGAGAATATTCAGATGAAGTATTGAGAGATATCATAATCTTAGGTCGAAAAATTAATCAAGTTTAGACAAGTAATTTTGCTAAGTAAATTTAGACAAGTTTTAGTTTTTAAGTTTTGCTTTTTGATTTTAATTTTTAGTGTTTGGATAAAATTAGGATGTATAATTTTAGTAATTAATAATACAAATTAATTCAATTCTCTTTTTGCAATACGCATACTTGCATGAGTAGAAAATTAAACAGCACAAGCCATTTTAATTCTTTCAAGTGTTGTCGGATTATTGAGCGGAAAGCATCCAGTATGCCCTGTTTCTGCTCTAGCAACTATAATGGCATCTTTGATGGCAAAAAACACTACCGAAGCCAGGAAAAATGGAGGCTCACCAACAACTTTAGATGAGTGGATGGCTTTAAAATTTTGATGACCCTCTTGATTGCATGTAAACATATAAGCAAAAAGACTTTAAATTATCCAAAATTGAATGAAGAACATCTCAAATAATATAATAAATGGCAAAGCACAAAAGTTCAGCTGGAAATGGAATAAGAAATGCCTATCAAATTACCTAAATAAACAGGATTGCCCCTCAGGAAGGACATTGATCAACATTGTGCATTGAGGATCAACCTTTTAATTCGAGAGGTCAATCCTTGTAAAGCCCCGTGTCTGGGAATTCTTTAAAATTGCTTTCGCCGATAGAGGACCGACCTTCAACTAGAAGAAGTCAATCTTTGGTAGGTAGCTTATGTCCTTAGGCGAATTTTTTGCCTGAGGGTCAGCACTTCCATATCAAGGGTTCAATCCTTGCTACCCAGGGAATTTAATGAGGCTCTTGTGTCAGGGATTGATCTTTTCACTTGGAAAAGTCGATCATTGCACTTTCAAAGAAAAAAACTTCACAATTTTGGTTTTAAAAAGCAAGTGCAAGGGTTCAAGAATCAATTTAAAAATGCTTTAAAATTCAAGGCTTAGTTTAAATACGTATAAAAGCATACTCTTGAACTTGTACAAGTGATTTTGAAATTATGAAGGGATGAATGGAATTTATGAGGCTTAGCATTGGATGCCTTATGTGTGTGAAGTGTGTATGCATGTGCGGTATGTAAAATCATATAATGGGGCATTAATTAACACAACACATATTGACTCAACCCATTATTCAATCAATAAATTTCACAACACAAAAAACATGGAATTTAACCAAGGCATTAGTCCTAGCTCTCCTTTAATCTTGTAAAATGCTTTCTTATTTAATGGCTTGGTAAAAATGTTAGCTAGTTGGTGTTTGTGGTTTCTCACGATGGTAAGGTGGTAGTGCATTGTAAGGCTCATCATCGTGGGCAGCTACATTGTTTATGATAAGGCACAATGCCAAGGCGTACGCTAGGCCAGGCCAAATATTGGTCATTCTGGGCAGAACTACGCGCTGGAACTTCCTCAACTTGTGCACTTCAATGCTTCGCAGATAAAGAGATTATGTATTTCTCTTTTGTGAATAAGTGCAGGGATAGCCTGGAGTTTATATAGTGATCCCTTCGATATTATTTGAATTGTTTAACGTTGAATGAAGCTTCCAAACTCTTAAAACAGACCTAATACTTTAACCTTATATTCGCCCAACATTCAGCATTTTTGGTTGAGGAATTGATAGTGACATCCCGCTAGTTTTTTGCAAAACTTGACGCAGTCAAGAGAAAGTTGTACATGGACCATTCCCAGCAAACTTGATCAATACGGAAATTAATTACAACATTTCAAAGGTCGCAAGATAGAGCAGTTGCATTTTAGAATTTAATTCTACCCAAACTATAAATATAATATAGTTTTTGAAGGAGACACCCGGCCAGTGTACTAAGGTATAATTCTTGAATATTCAATCTCATCAGAGGAATAATTCTTGACATTTGGAAACATATATTCATTGAAGTCTTACAATTGGAAAAACAGAAAAAATATTTGCTGTAATCACGTTGTGTGTGTTTATATATATAAATCATACTAAGAGCATTTAACTTTAATAGAGATGAATTTAATAAGGACTAAATTGTGAAGTCAAAATACGTGTAATTGGGTATAAATTTGTCTGCAACTGTCTTTAATATTTAGTATATGTTTTGCATTTTTTGTCTTTGACGAAAATTCCAAGTTAGAGTTGCATATTCGATTTCCTTGCTTTTATTGGGTCAGTTCAACGTTTTTAAAAGAAAATGAATTGGTCATCTAGGGAGGTCTCATTAGCCAAAGGCATCTAATTTTTCTTTACATTGGAAATGCTAAGTCAACACTAAGTTCCGTTGTCTGGTCTTAGTGCCGTCCAATTAAATCCCAATTGAAGTTGGCAAACATGTGAGCTCCACAATGGACATGGAAATATGATAATGATACTCCCATTTTCATTCAAGTGAAAATAAATTAATTGTGTGATATCGTGTTGTGACTTTGCAGCTAACACTTTTATTTCAATATTTGTCTCTAATTTAATGAAATTATTCTTGATTTGGATCATTTAAGTGTAATTTTGGGTCTCTAAAAACTAATAAATATATATAAAAAAAAATTAGCACATAAACCTTTCTTCATAATTCTGACATATCAAAATGAAAAGTATAATTAAAAACTGTTCAGTAATGCAAGTAGATGGCTTAATCCAATAGGCATAAGGAAAAAGTGCAAAATGAACTAATTTCAGCTAGGGTTGTCAACTTGTAAGGTACTCGCTAATTTGAGATACCGAACTGTAACCCTATAAGAAATAAACTACTCGAATCTGTAGACACCCATTTAATAAAAATAAAAAAAATAAAAACAAATAAATCTAATAAGAATAAAAAATAAAAGAAAAAAAAAGAATAAAGAAGAAGAATCTAGAGACCTGGTCTCCACAGTCAACAAAAACGGAGCATTAAATGCTCCTCCGTGCAGATTTTGTTTTGACTTGAAGGCCACTCAGGATTCAAGCTGAACAGAGCATGATTGCTTCCTCTGGTTGTCCAAAAATTTGGACAACCATACTCTATAAGAACCAAAAAGATTTTGAAAGCCAAAGGAGGATTTTGAAAAAAAATCGGATTCAAAAAAAAAAAACCATCTTCAAAAAAATCCAACAATCAAGAACACAAAAAAAAAAAAAACAACACAGATCTTCAGAAACAAAAAAAATCCTAAGATCTACCAGCCAAAACACCTAACCACAAGCACTAAAGAAGCCAAAATCACAACAAAAAGACACAAAAAGTAAAAAGGGAGAAAGCAAAAAAAAAAAAAGAGGGGTCTTGGAGACCCAGATCTGGTCGGTGGAGGAGAAGGGACGTCATGGCAAAAGAGAGGGGAAGAAGCTGGGAGAAACAGAGAGAAGGGAGATCTGCTAGCCAAGAAAGAAAGAAAAAAAGAAAGAAGAAGAATAAAAAAAAGAAAAGCTTAAGGAGAAGATAGAGAGAGTGGCGGCAAGAGAGAGAAAGTGAGAGAGGAAAGTGAAGAGAGAAAAGAAAAGAAGCTTTTATACCCAGGTATAAGAGATCAAAACGACGACGTTTTGAAGCATTTTTGGAAGCCAAAAACGGTACACATTGAAGAGAATTAAGTGGACTATTGCAGCAAGCTTGATTTCCTCCTTGGGCTAAGGCATTCTTGGACTATTCAAGCCCAAATCAGAAAAAAAAATAAGTGCATCAGACCCTTTGGGCCCAGACCGAATTGGAGGGGGCCTTTAAAGCCTAGTGGAGCTTGAACCCATTTGGAGCAGTGAGTTAGTTACAACCCAATAGGTATTGGACTTATTCATTAAATAATGGTTTGGGCTTTAGCTCCTGAAAGTGGTTATTTAATTTCTTGTTTAAGTGTTATAATAGTTTTATTATTTTTGGTGTTGTTTGAAATTTATGCATATAAAAAATAAAACATATGAAAGCTAAAAATGAAAATCTTTAATACAATAGATAGTAGATGTAGTAAATTAATAGACATGCATGTATAAATATATATATAAACATATAACAAAAAAATAGGTGAATGAACAAGGTAAAAAAAATAATTAATTAAATGAAAGATTAGAAAGTACTTATTTTTTTTTGAAATATGTATAAAATAATTAATAAATAATAGAAATTGGTCTAAAAAACTGAAAAGAAATAAAAAATGAGAATAAAGTATAATTAGTTGTAAAGGCAAGAGAAAATAAAATGTTTATATTACAAAATTCATCTAGCTATTTATAAATATATATAATGTACAATACAATATTAAATTACAAATATTAAAAAAATCAAGCGATTAATTTGAGTTGATCCAATGATAGAACTTCACCTAAAAAGGGCAAAGAGTTGCCTCTTTCCAGTGGATTTCTTAGGTGCGGAGTTCAAGACGGATTTTCATCGAAGCGTCGAGATAAATCCGAATTCTATACTCCGATACTCATTAGTCCGAATAATTGTTGTTTAAAATAATATACATAAAAAAATAATAATAATAAATATATAAATAACGTAATAAATCACCTTAAATTATTAAACATGTTATTATTACCAACCAACTAATTAATAAACATGGTCATGTAGATATCATCATTTTATACTGTTATAGCATGCCATATTTATTTTATTGAAAGGGCGGGAATTTCGATGATGGGATTTTCCCGAGGAGCTTGTAGAGACGAGTTCTTCCGGGGATATCTCTAGATGAGAAAATTTCGAAAATTCACCAAAGCGTTGGGATAATTTTTCAATAAAAAATTGTCAACCCCATTATTTAAAATAAACAAATCTATCATATGCATACGTAAAACCAAATAAAAAAAATCAGTCGGCCAATTTAATAAAAAATTAGTTAATAAGCAGGGATTAAATCAAAAGTAGGCTATAATAGGATAACTTAATATTAAATGGTACCATTCGTGGAACGGGCGCTACGGAGGTGCTAACCCTTCTCCGTGCATAACCGCACTCCCGAACCCATCTCCTAAAAAAAAAAAACGTGAATCAGTTCTCGTTTTTTCAACGGATTTAAAATTAATTTAAGACTTCGTCAATTAGAATCGGGTTAATAGGTGGCCAATCACACCTAGATAAAAAAAATATCGATGGCGACTCCTAAACACCATTTAATTTTTGTCCGCGTCTAGGGGTCGGGTTCCGAGACCCGCACGTTACGACAACATCTTATTAACTACTCCAATATTTTTTAAAATTACTACCCTAACCATAATACTAATACATCCCAACTACCCTATAATTACCCTAACTCATTTAAAAACTTTATTATGTAAAAAAATTATTAAAATACTATTCATGGGTACCTAATTACCAGAATCTATATCCAAATCCGTACCTTATATTCACATACAATAATATTTCTCTTACATATTCTATATAATTTACTAATGATTAAATTAATAAAAACACAAATAATAAAATTTAAATTTAAATAATCAAAAACAAATATCTCAAATATAACTAATAGAAAGTAAATATATTTATATTTAAAGTACATATACATACACACACATTAAAAGTATTTTAATATATGTATATATATAATAGTAATTATATTCCTTATAAATGAATCTAATATATATAAAGTATATATATTAAAAGACATTACAAGTTAATTAATAATTATAATTTTATGAATTAATTTAATTAACTATACGGATTTATCCTTAATTACATAAAATTAAAAAAAAAACATAACTTGGTTTCAAAACTATTCTAATCTCACAACTTCTCTTAAAATTTACGTATTATATATTTTTATGAACAAAGTTATATATATTATAATTAATAATTTTATAAGTTATAATTTTGTAATGTTAATACAAAATAGAAAGTAAATATGTTTATATTTAAAGTATATATACTAAAAATATTTTAGCATATATATAATAGTAATTATATTTTTTATAAATTTACATAATATATAAACTATATATATTAAAAGACATTACAAGTTAATTAATAATATTAGTTTCATGACTTAATTTAATTAATTATATAGATTTGTTCTTAATTTCATGAAATTAAAAAAAATAGTTAGGTTCCAAAACTATAATAATCTCAAAAACTTTCTTTAAGTTTATACAAACAATGGTATAAATATTATAATTAATAATTTTATAAGTCATAATTTTTGTAATGTTAACACCACATAGAAAGTAAATATATTTATATTAAAAGTGTGTGTGTATATATATATGTATAATAGTAATTATATTCTTTTATAATATGATATGATATTCATATTATTTAAACATAATTAACAATCTAATATTTTTTAATTTAAATATATTAATATCATCATATTAATAGGGTACCTTAACCCTATAAAATTGAATCGGGTATCCGCAAATACCCTGTAACTGGGTATCCATTGCCACCTCTAATTTCAACATAAGGATTTTTTTGTTTCAATTTACTCAAGTCATATATATACATTTGTGCTTTTACTTGAATGGTACCCTAACTTGAATTGCATTTTTTTTTCTTTTTTACAGTACATGGTTCATAGACAAATCCTATTTACATGTTGCAGACAGCCAATGAAAACTGGCTGACAAATTTCAAATAAAATAAGTATTCAGGCTAACACTAAATCTCCTTACCTTTTTGGGAAAAGAAAAATGAAAGCAGAGATTTCTTCACCAAAAAGCTCCACCTAGCCACTTGCCAAGTCAAGGCAAATTTGTTACCATAGTTGGTAATCGCAATTTCCTTCCAGAAAACAAATATATGCATATCATATTATCAACTTCTACTATCTGATTGTCCATCAAACTTTGAATATTTGACAATAATATTCCCTTTTGTATTTTCTATATACAGTTGATAAATCCAATGATCATTGGATGTGCAATAGTATTTTGTTCATATACATCTCAGAAATTTATTTGGCTTCAAATTAAGCACTCCATTCCATGCCTTGTTCACATGAAACTAGAATATAATTACAGAAGAATGCACATCAAGGGCAAATTAAAACCCTATGCCTGTAACGGTACATATGAATAGCAGCTGCGACTAGCAGATCAAATACTAAGCTTGGGATGGAAATCAGAGCTTATGAATGGTGCTGTGAATTCATCTAGACAAGCCATCCTAATTCTTTCAGGTGTCGCAGGATTATCGAGCGGAAACCACCCAGTATGCCCTGTTTCTGCTCTAGCAGCTATAATGGCATCTTTGATTGCAAAAAACACAGCTGAAGCCAGAAAAAAAGGAGGCTCACCAACAGCTTTAGATGAGTGGATGGCTTTAACATTTGGATGACCCTGTTTATTGCATGTAAACATATAAGCCCAAAGACTTTAAATTATCCAAAATTGAATGAAGAACATCTCATTCAATATAATAAATCGCAAAGCACGAAAGTTCAGCTGGAAATGGAATAAGTAATGCCCATCCAATTACCTAAATAAACAGCATTGCCCCTCAGGAAGGGCATTGATCAACTTGTTAAACTATTTTAGCAGAAGATGAAAATATTGCTAAATGTTGAAACAGAGCAACTTTAGTTCCTCAGCCAAAAGAAGTTTCTTTGCTCAGCCAGAATTACATTATTTTCTTCTTAGCTATTCTGCTTAATGTTCCATTCTACTGTATGTAAGAACATCACTGTGAATGCTATTCAGATCTTAGAAGTCCTATTCTGTGTGCCATGCTCAAAACATTAATTCCTCCTCTCCTCCGTCAACCTCTACGTTTCATCTATATGAACCATTGATATTTAGGATATTTTGAATCAGCTAAGTAGTTTTTTTATTTATTTTATTATCCATCTATTACCCTAAGAAAATAATAAAGTTTATTTAAAAACCGAGAATTTTGCATCCCCGATATGGCTCTAACAATATCTCATTTTGTGTAACAATGACAATTACCATTGCTAGCCATTATGTCATGGGCTACAATCTAGTTAAATTCAGATAGACAACTCTCACTAGTTCTACCATCCCTTTAACCTTTTGGTGATGACTAGCATCCTTAAGAGTAACAACTTCTCTTACCTCATTTCTAATGGAAAATTTGGTTTTCAGTTGCAACTCATACCTTGCACTCTCACATCATTTTAAATTGATTATGTACTTGCTCTCTTCCCCAATATCTTACTTATACTATATGATTACAGATGGTGCTCAAAATAAGTAACTCAAATCAAAAAATCAGCAAGAGTGAGAGGGATTGGGAGGAACAAATGAACAATAATAATATAGCAGTTCATATTTGACAGATTCAGGAAGGGTGACTACTTTAGAAGCTGCTGGCAGCAACATTACCTTCAATAGAGAAACATTGAAATTGAATGGGATATCATTTAGAGAAGGAATTTTGTAACTTCCAGGCCCGCATGTGTACAGGCAGCCAGGTGGAATCCACTTATGAGCTGCATCTCCCCACTTAAGTTCTTCCAAGGCAACCCAACCCAGACCTTGTATAAATGCTCCTTCAACCTGCATTAAAAATTTGTGTAACGAGAGAACCATTAGCTTGTCAATATTTCACAAGTAACAAGAAAAAAATAATAGACAGGAAGTTATAGTGAAACAGATACTCATGCTCCAAACAGATTACTACTTTCTCCTTTCTTATTTTGTTTAGGGATTTCATGCTACCAGTTACTTCTTGTTTTAGAAATTATTATCCTAGAACACCATGTTTTCGTTAACCTGTTTCAGGAGAAACAACATTACCAATTTTTCTAATAAAAAAGAAGCACATAGAATACTATTATCACTGTTATCACTATTACTTCTCTTTATATATAAATAAATACAATCATATAAAAATCTATATAAATAAATACAATCATATAAAATCTATGTATGTATTAAATTACTTCTTGAAAGCTATATTTTATTAATGACATGACGATTCAGAATCCCAGAACAGTTACTTATCCAAGAAGAGCTCAAGTGATGCTCATATTATAGTTTTTTTCTTGCAGTTATCATGGCGAACAAACATTACCACTTGAAAAGTACAATTAAGTTCAAATCATCAGTCTAATTAAAAAGGAGAACCAAGGGAACACACCTGGCCAACATCAATTGCTGGATTCAGAGAATATCCCAGATCCATGAAAACATTTGCTGTTCTTGTGTGGAAATCTCCAGTCAATGTGTCGATTTCAACCTCAGTGAACGCAGCCCCATAGGTATAATATCTGAATGGCTTTCCTTTACCGATGCTCCAATCAAAGCCAATATCAGGCGTAATATAAAATCCATGGGCAGAAAGGTCTATTCGCTCCAAGTAACATGCAGTGGCCAGCTAGGTACAATTAAAAGAAAAACAAAACAATATTGTCACAATCAATGCTCATAACTACAGAGGAACCTATCATACTCTTGCAAATATAGAAAACCTGAGTGATCAATAGAGGAAAGTCATCAATCTGTGTCATGGTAAATGTGCCAGCCTTTACTAAATTTTATTTAAATTGGAAATACAATAACCTATGTTGTGATTATCTCTACACTGAAGCCCTGTTGTACACTGGAAGTTTTTATAAAAATATCAAGCATTTGTCACTACCCCAGTTTCCTTTCTAAAAATCCACCACCTCAAAATACTGATTAGCATTTCTTTACTAAATAACTGTGTCATCCAACCTCCACTAAGCTTACCAAATAAACCTTAATTAACTGAAAGTAATTATAAATCCCAATGTTAGCTGGTTAAAGAGTGGATTAGAAGTTTAAGTAAGGAATTACTTATAATAGAACTAATAGCATGAGCACGAGGGTGACTTACTAACCTGGGATTGGAGGGTTATCAAATGGGAAGGGAATTACTTACTCTAGAAAGAGTGAACTGCCTTACATTACAATTGGTGGTGGATAAAGGCACTTTCTTCCCCTTCTTTCTTACTATACTGGAATCTCGTACAATCTATAATCAGGATTGGAACCTTTCTCAGGCTAAAGCGGACATTTACTTCTCTTTCCAAATAGGAAAGTAAGAGTCTTTATTAAAGAAACTATTAGCAAGGTGCGGAGCGGGAGCCCGGGAGAGGAATTAGATCCGCATACATAACATACTTTTTCAAAAGC
The DNA here is from genome assembly GCF_053813885.1 of Theobroma cacao. NCBI lineage: Eukaryota > Viridiplantae > Streptophyta > Magnoliopsida > Malvales > Malvaceae > Theobroma > Theobroma cacao. The sequence goes on from NC_142647.1 coordinate 40,727,473, forward strand.
TTCAGAAGTGGAAGTTACATAGAGTCTGGTGGTATCATAAGTAGGAGGAAGGCTGCATTTAGGAGTGATCTTTCCCTCTTTCTAAAAGGAAGTTTTTGATGTAGTTGCTATTTGGTTTATTATAGGGCTATAGAATTCTAAACATACATATGGATAAGAGAATGCTCAGTGCAATTTGTGGAATGAAAAATGAAAGCAAAAAAAATTGTACCATCAACTTTTGCTACAAAGTAAATCCTTGTGGACATAATAATTGCAGCTTATCTTGTGGTCTCAATAACTACAGAAACAACTAAATTGTACCAAAGTTAACAAATACAAATCATAGTAAAGTCTATATTATTAACTCTGTACTATTAATAATTTACTCCTAGACAGTGCAACAAAAGAAAAGAAACTAAAATATCAACTTCCTCCATAACCTTCCTCCATTAATGCTTGCCACTACTAAAATAGGAGTAAAAAAAAGTTATGCATATAATTAGTAGAATGTAGACAATAACTTGCAGTAATTTATATGCAGAATTACAGAAAAAACAATACCTCAGCAAAAGAACTAAAATTACGTTGAGAAGCAATAGGCTCCATCCGTGCCTTGATCTGCTCGCATGCATCCAAAACTGCAGCTGCATACATATCAGAACTAGCAGAAGCTGCTGTTGGAGAAGCATTAGGAACCTTAACCAGCAGGAGACAGAGCAACAAGACAGGGACAATAGTTATCAGAAAAATGGCTATTTAATGCAAGATATATTACTAACATAAACAGAATCTGATATCATCTAATGATGAAAGAACACAATTCTTAACTGAAACGCCGATCTTTTATGTAATCTCTGAAAAAGTGATAATGCAAGCTTTAATTTGCTAGATTAGTTAGTAACCCACTTCTTAATATATCATTTCATGTTTCAACTAGAAAACTGATGATGAAAATATATCTGGCAGTTGATGGTGATGCAAGGACTTAATAATCTATTGGAATGGACCAACAAAAAATAGCCTGAAAAATTTCAAGTAGAGGAAACTAGAAAAATTTCTCTTCATATTAGGGTGCAATTAAGATTTTTATCATCAATTCCTAGATGACACCATTGACCTCTCTTAGAATATATCTGCAATTTTGACAGCCACCAGCACATATATACACATGCCTTATAAATTGCATTAGATTCAGTCTTGGTAACTTTTTATTCCACAGCTCTCTTATTGACTTGCTGAGGCCAAGGAACCATGAAAGGCCATCACTAGAAGGAAGTGAGGTTAATATAGGGCAACACAAAATAATATGCAACTTCTCTAAAACATTGATTAAAAGCCTTGTGAACACCAGCCAGTCATAATAAGGCAATGTTTCTACCAAATGTTTAGTAAATGGTAAAATTCCAGAAAATCATCAAAAGAAAGAAGCGCCACATTCCAATCTTAGCTTACTACCTTGTCAGTACTTGTCTCTGATATAAAGACAGAACTGAGAGAGATATTGAAGGCAGACGCTGCAACTTGAGCAACTTTTGTGTGCAAACCTTGCCCCATCTCAACACCTCCATGTGTAACTAAAACAGTTCCATCAGTGTAGACATTAACAAGAGCTCCTGCCTACAGTGATTAAGAAAAAATTTATACAACCAAAATTCTGATCATTGAGATAACATGATTCTAAAAGAAATAACTAGTGATAGAGAAAATTGTAATAGTTACTTAGCAAACACATCTTTTCTCTCCTGTAGCTTTTCTCTATTTTGTTTATCGTTTTCTTTTTAAGCAGAAAAGCATACCCATCTTGCCAAGCAACGGAAATACATGTATGCATACATCAAAAGAGACAGGATAACAAACTAAGTTGTCCATTGTAGATTTACCATGTCCTTGAAATATCTACAGTTGAAATCAGGAATTCAGGATTACCCAATCATATTGCCATGATATTATAAGCCCTTAAATTCTATCATTCCATGTAAAATTGAGCAACAAATCAAAAAATTATCAGGAATAAATAAGAAACTATGGAATATGTTGCACTGCACATAAAATTCTATTCCCTAGCATGTATTAAAGTGGTGATGAAGAAAATCCCACATCATTTAAATTTGGGGTAACCTGGGCACATAAATATAACAAAGGTCTCTGCACCTCTTGTCAATTGGTTTTAGGTTGTATGCCTATCCTAAAAGTTAACATGTAGAAATATAGTTGAAATAGATAGTGACTGATTCTTTGAATGATCCATAGCATTAGTGTTTGAAAGTTATTAATTATGATGAATATGGTAGCAGTAGATCCGCTCATGATTCATACAACAGGGACTCATACATTATGCTGTCCACAATAAATAAATTTATTAAACAGATATGCTGAAAATGTGCTTTACATCCACCATCTACTACTGCTCCCTGCTCTGTACGTTAATGGCAGAAGAAACAACACACACACACATTATTCCTCAGAAGATATCATTGAAACAAATATAGTTCAGCAAAACCTCGTAGACAAGAAAGCCCTACATCAGAAACAATCGGAAATAGATAGTTTCAATTTTTACCTGATTCATGAACTTAGTCGTAAAGGATATGCCAAATTTTGTTGGAATCATAGCAACACCACGCTTCTTCCATCGATTGTGAAGATTAAATTGATCGACTTCATCTCGAGCCTTCAGAAAGTCACAAGATAATTTCAGCTCATTCCACAGCTGAGCCAGAGTACAGTGTTCCAATTGTTGACCATAATGCAATATTGATCCTTCACCTTGAAAGTTCATCTCCTGATCCAATTTCCAATAATGAGCCATGACATCATTTTAGAACTGCAATTCTATTTGGAGCAACAAAGTCACATGGATATAAAACTTACCCTTATCTCTTCTGGACTCTTCTTAAGTTCTAAAGCAATTCTTTGAATCCAATTCTCAGCTATAAGCATACCTTGAGGACCACCAAACCCCCGGAAAGCAGTATGGCTTGGAAAATTAGTGAAACAAACACTTCCAAAAATTCTGACATTCGGTATCTCATAGACATTGTCTGAGTGAAACATAGCACGTTCAAGTATGGCAAGAGACAAGTCTAGTGAATTTCCAGCATTATTGTAGATTTGAAGATCCAAAGCCAGCACCTTTCCATTATTTGTAAATCCAACCTAGAAGAAGTAATTTTATTCTACTGTTATACTATTCCATCATAAACAGGAAGACATGCTCATAAACATGCAAACAAACAAACTGAATTCAACTGATGGAAGTCAGCTGAGTCAAAAATTGATGCTAGGAAGAACTGATAATATATTCAAAGATGCTCAGGCCATAAGGCATTTCCCCTTCCTCTTCTTTTCATAATTAAAAGATACAAACACAAACCTACGAATAGATAAATAAATAAACCAACAAATAGTACAATATTGAAATATTTCCATAGATTAATCCATCAAGTTAATCCACTTCAGTAGTCAGTACCTTGTACTTTCCAAGAAAGCTATGGCGCTGCCCCGATGTCATCATGTCAATATCTCTATCTAGTGTTATTTTCACTGGCCTATTCATCAGATAAGATGGAATAGCAGCAGCAGCAGCGAGGAAAGCTGATCTAGTCTCCTTTCCACCAAATCCACCACCAATCCTTTTGGTTTTACAAACTACTTTCGACATTGGAAGACCAAGGACATGAGAAACATATTTCTGGTGCTTCTGAGGGGCCTGTATACAAACACTGACAAAATTAAATTATCCCTCCAATAATAATAAAAAGATAAAAATAAAATACAGAAGATAAAGCACATAGTCCATAGAGACACTTGACTGAGCATCCTACAAAACTTTTAGGTTAGGAACTATAAGATTTGTATAGTAAATTTGTTAAAAATAGGCATAAACAAGGGTCAACATGAGAAAACATATATTCACATAATGAACACAGATATTCTGAAAGCGAAAAAAGAAAAACAAATACACATTGGGAAATTACTGATAAACACACACCCATAAAATATGTACATGATGTGAAGTTAAGACATGCGAAAAATTAACTTTGAATCACAAACTGGGCATAGAGAGTTACTAACAATGGCAGTATGGCATTTAGTCAAAGCATGGATCTGAAATATCATCTTTTGGAAACTCAGAAAGGCCTCTGATGTCACAAGCATTCCTAGATTCTACTGAGTTTAACATCTTGAATTTGGTCGTTTAAAAATATGTTGAGGAGAATTGGTGGTTTTATGTGTCAGTTGATAGGCACAACAGTTGCACCCAACATCAGTGGGTCGACCAATGCTGACCAAAAGGTAATGAGCACCAAAACAACAATATCCATGCATATCGACTGATGTTAACTCATTATAATTTATGCATTGGTTCATAATTTACTATGGCCTAACTACAGTAAATGGCATATAACAAGTCATTTGTGAACTTTTCATCTATTTTTTATCCACACTTCCAGATTATATGAATTCCCAGTATTTTCATTAAAAAGTCAATAGCAAAATATTTCCAACAATTTAAATCGGTAACTATCAGAATGGGAAGATTGAATTTTCTACACAATCGGAGTTGAGATAGAACTCTCCTATGAGTTCTATCATATTTTATCTAATGCAATCAAACCAGGGCAGATGAATAAAAGAAATAGAGGTAATTAACTTCTAAGTTATGGTGTTCTTACTTGAGTGGATGAAATCATATGAACTTCATTGCCACCGTCCATGGTCCAAACTAAGCTGCTATGTGGCTCTAAGTAGAAGTGTTCCTGACCACCCACTTGAACTTTTCCCTCAATGATCTTGTCACATTGATCTGATTGGAAACAGAGATCTACATCCCCTTTTCTCAGAAGCTTCTCTGTGTTGGGATGAAAGCTTTTGGCACTGACTGCATCCTCTATTGACAAGATTGCAGGGAGCTCTTCATACTCCACATGAACTTTTCCTGCTGCTCGTTTTGCATTTTCATGGGTGTCAGCCACAACCACTCCTATAACCTGTATAAATTATACAAGCAGTTTTATGCAATGTGTTCACACAACATATCAAGAAATTTATTCAGTTCTTGTATTTTGGATTTTTTTTTTTGGTAAAATACTCCCATACCCTTAAGTTTTAATCGAAATTCCAAGCAGATCCATTAGTATTTGAAATGAACACCCCACCCCAAAAGTGTAAACACCGTTAACAGAGATTATGAAATAACTAAAATGTCCTTTTTTTCTTTATTAATTTAAAAAATTATTATTATATTTAGAAAAAAAAGAGCACCAATTGGAGGGAAGCACTGAAGGGAGGCTTTTTTTCAAAAAAAATACAATAATTAATTAAAAAAAATAAAAAATATATAATAGTTTTTTTTAAAATTAATAAAGGGCAAAATTGTTATTTCAATATTTTCACATCATCAAACTAATAGAAACACTAACAGTTGACTAACGGCTGGACTTATGTGTCCAGCGGAAGATCTTTTTTTGAGGCGAAGTATTTATTTCGAAAACTAATAGACCTGTTTGAAATTTCAATCAAAATTTGGCGGCGTGGGATTATTTTACCTTTTTTTTTGGGTCAATCTACATTATGGATGAGTTGGTTAGTTGATTATTGCATTTTAACTAAAGAAGTCATCTCAAGCTCCAACTAGTAAAAGCATGGATGGCACATCATACAATGTACCTCTAGGAATGAAAGATTGAAGTTTCGTTTCAATCCACAAACACACACACACACACACATATAGCTTTTTACCTGATCCACACAAGTGATAATATATACATAAAAGCACAAATACTGATAACACTTTTAATTGAAAAAAAAAAAGAATTTGGTTCATTATATTTCTAAATCACAATTTTAAATATTTTTTATTATGAATATTAGTAATAAAATTGATCTAATTTGTAAAAAAGAATTCTAATTGCATTGAACGACTTTCATTAAAAAACAGTTTTCTTAATTCTAATAGTATTGAATAATTTAAGCATTAATATTACAATATTCCAATTATTTATACTTCAAAATTTATACTTTAGAAAAATTTTATTTATATATAATTATTATCCAATAAGCTTTTTACCTGACCCACACAAGTGACAAATTCTGAAGCAAATAGCTCCTCATCCATGACAACTGGTCCAATTTCATTGCTACCAGGAACATCCTTGGCAAAGAAGATGCCAGCAAATCCGGGTGAAGACTTGGCACCTGAATCGTCAATGGCTAATATTCGAGCATGAGGTTTTTTGCTCAACACAAATGCTGCATGCAAACCATTAGGAGGCATTGGTGTGTCATCAGTATATTCTGCCTCTCCAGTAACCTAGAGAACATGATAGCATGAACAATGTCATGAAGATAATTTTGGAGACAAAACTCAACAAAAGAATAAGCGTCAAAAACACTTAGTCAATATCTGTTAACAATTTAAGACTTAATTTGGGAGATGTGCAACAGTGGGAAAGAAGGACTAATGATATGTCCAAGTGGCCTGAGTACAAAAACCAAGAGAGCAAAGAAAACAAACAAAAACATGAAATAGTAGGCGATCAAGTCAGCACTTATCCAGTATAACAAGAAAATACTTCAAATCGTAGATTTAAGCATGCAAATATCAACAGAAGAGATACACACATGTGAACAGTAGCAAAAAGGCAGAAACAATCATAACTTTAAAGGCAAATAACCAGAACCCTTAATTTTGAACTCTCCACTTATAACTGGCTTAAAATATCCTTGAAATTACAATATCAGTACTAAGGAGTATAGCTTTGGAATTTACATACCTGAAGCCTGGATGATAGATGAACCTCTGGTGACCCTACAGATGTTCCATGTTTCTTGATTTCATAGTCTTGACTTGCTACTAATGGTGGGCGGTGAAGTGACTTTATAGCTGACAAATGAGATAACAATACTTTTTCCTTAATAGGTTTCTTTCCCTCAATTTGATGCAAAACCCAAAGGAAAAATTTAAAGAAGAAGCTAAGGGTCAAAGACTTTCGAAACTCCACCATCCCACCAGGAGCATCTTCCTTGATCAAAATATCAGTTCGTAGGACATTCAAAGCACCCCGTAGCACATCCTGGTTCCATTTCTTTCCAATTAGAAATTCTTTTGTTTTAATTGCACATAAAGAGAGAGGTGCCACCCCACCATAAGCAATCGATGCATCTGAAACAACCCACTCTTCACCTTTTTCCTCCAGACAAACACGCATTCCAGCATTCACAATGGCAATATCATCATCCCTTCGATGTGCCTGCTTAAATTCTTTGACGTACTCAAAGCACCTAGTCCAAGGTAAGAATACTGACAATAATATTTCATCACCTGCCAAATCCACTTTACGGTAGCCAAGGAAAAATTTTTCTGCCAGAGCAGTTCTAATATTTCCTTTGCAATTAATGATCCGAAACTTAGCTCTTGCAGCCATCCAGAGAGGGTTCAAGTCTGAAATTGGGCTAGCTGTACATACATTTCCTCCGACAGATGCAACATTTTTTATCTGAGTCCCAGCAAACCACTTCAACTGTTCAATGAAGGCTTTGCATGCGGATGTTTCGTGAGCAGGGTGTTGAGTTACAACCTCTCTTAATAAATTCAAGAGTTCAGTCAGTCTTACTGCAGCACCTATCTCTATACCATCTTCCTTGACATTTAACATGTTGAGTTCAGGAACATGTGTAACAGAGATAAAAACTTGATATTGAATTCTCTTCAACCTCATCTCAACACCAACCTCAGTATTACCTACCAACAATTTCGCATTTGGGTATTTCTCCTTCAACTCAAGCACGTATTTAACTGTTAAGGGACGATACCATTTAAGCCCACCCAATCCACTCAAACTTAAAGGAGTTAATTTTCTTAGTAACAGCTCAGGAGGAAAAATAAGTTCTTTATCTGTATATGTGCTTCCATCTACCTCACTGTAAGAGACAGGTTTATACGTAGCACTACAAATACTTTGGCCATTGGTGTCTATATCATTTACAGTTTTCGATCCACATGAACAGGGCTTACCCGTTGAAGGACAAACAAACTCACCTCCCTGAAGGCTAAGTGAAGATATATCAGCATATAATGCATCATCGGTCTTGGCAAAAACTCGAAATGCATCAACAATAGGTCGGTAACCAGTGCAACGACATAAGTTTCCCGCAAGAGATTCTTCAATTTGCTCTTCAGTAGGAGGTGTTTGACTTGACCGCAACAATGCATACAATGACATGATAAATCCAGGAGTGCAAAATCCACATTGGGAGCCATGATAACGTTCCAATGATTTCTGCAAGAAATATATGAAAGGCATAACATCATGAGCACATATAAGGAACAACACAACATAAGACCTGCAAAATGAAGAAAGGAATATTATGAAGCAAGGAGTCAATTTTAAGAGCGAAAAGAAGCCTAACTTAATTGCATTACCTCATAGAGACAAATAGTTGACATTCTTTTCTTGAAGGATTATTGCTGGTTTTCAGAGCATATTTCATATTTAAGTTCAGATCATTTGAACCGGACATATAATCATTCTTACCTTCCCCATGACCTTAACAATATTTTTATGACATATAGGTTTTAGGGAAAACCGGAATGTAGAAGCATCATGGTTTTATACTACATCTAATTAGATGTCCAATGAAATAAACAATAAGATTCAACTTTCATAAATAGCTTATGTAAATTTATAATTATAATACAATCAGCAATCTTGATTTCAAAAGAAAAATTCAAGTCATAATCTGAAGAGTAGCACAATGTACACCCAAGACAACAGATAAATATGAAATATTGTCTCACATTATACAAGCAAACAAAATATATGTTCACTCTGCAAATATCATCCACGAGTGATTACAAACAAAATAGAGTTCCTCACAATTTAAGGCAATGGTACATATTTAAAAGGAAAAAAAAAAGGCACCATTAAGAGCAAGCCACAGAAGAAGAAACATATATTACTTGTATAGGGTGCAAGCCACGTTTGTGGTTCCCAACTCCCTCCACTGTAATAACATGCATTCCTTCTACTGAATAAAGTGGAGCCAAGCATGCATTGACAGCATAATGCCTGAAATAAGTTTACAAAACATTTATCTTATGCAGATTCTGAGAAATGGTGGAAAGCATTTAACTTATAGCACACTAAAATTCTAGAAACAAAGAAGGGGAGAGAAAGACTCACACACATTTCTTCAGCTTTCTATCATAATGAGAAATCATCACAGTGCAAGCCCCACAACCACCTTCACCACAGCCAAGCTTTGTCCCTGTCAATCCAAAGTCTTTACCAACAAAAAGAACCCATATTAGTTTTCCGCTACTCTACTACCTGGTTATAACACTTACTAAAACAAAAACACATAGAGAAAGAAGAGAGAATGGTGAAAAAAATGAATAAGATAAACCAGAAACTTATAACTGATGTTGAAAATAACAAATCTTGCACATTCTACTCAGATATCTAGTCTTCACGTCCATTTAATGTTCAATTAAACAGAAAAAGAATAGGAAAACCAACAATAAACGTTTGCCACCAAATAACTTCAGCTTCAAGTTGAATCAGAGAATAATATAAAATTAGGCAAAAAGAAACTCGATGACTTCAACAGAAAGAAACAAACTCAGCATTCCAATAATTTATATAAAGCACCTCACATAAAGCTAGCAGTAACCACTAACTAAAGTTAAATCTCAGATGATAACTTCCCAAAAAGAAAATGAATTATGTAATTTCTAAAATGGATTCCTTCAGTAAATTAAGGTTCCAAAGTTGAACTGGTTTGTGTTCCACTAAAAGAGCCAAACTTAACATTAGAAATATGTAAAAGTTGAAACTTAAAAATGAAAAACCATACATATCTCAAATTACGGAACCATTAACATTCAGAACAATAAGTTCTCTGCTGAAAGAAAACAGAATATCGACTTGGGGAAATAAACCCTAAGTGTAAACCTTAACTTCCCTATATAATGCTTAATGAACCAGAATCAAAAGTATACATAGCACAAAGACTTCATTGATAACTTGAAATGAAGGAAAAAATCTACAGATATAATATAAAGAAAAATGCCAGCCAGATTCTTTTAGTTTGTCAGTAACTATAGAATCAAAACATATTCTAATTTTCAATCTCTCTCTCACTCCAATTTATAGGCAATCAAACATTCTTCATGAACCACATGCAGATTTTCAAGTGAAAAAGTGAGAAAGACTGATTACTTAATTGGTAAAGCCAAGCAGGTCCACCCCAAATGGCCAAATCTGTTGAATGTAGCAAGGTTTCCAAGATTTTCTTTCACCCCATGCTGTTGGAGACCAAAAACATTCACAAGCTTGATTCAAGTAACAACTAATTCTTATAAAAGAACTCGTAGATTGATTAACTAAGCCCTACCTATCTTATGATTAACTCCACTCTAGAGCATGAGTCCAATCAGAATACATTATACCTTTCTGAACTTCCTTGCTTTCAATTCCTTCTATTTCTTGGAAACTAACAACATGTCTTGAGTTGAAACAAAGTTCAATATTTCTTATTCATCCATCTGGACAAAAAAGTTTCAAACTAACTTTCCATTTTCACTCCTTTTCCTACATTTCCTAAAAAGGTAAATAAGGTTCAATATTGCAATAAAACAATCAAACTTCAATCACAATACTAGAAAGATTAATGGATTCGTTGACAAAGTGCCAGTTTGGCTTGGCTTTTTTTCAGCTTATCTATCTCTTAAAAGCAAAAGTTAAGTCAAACATTATCTTTTGAGAAACTCTTAAAAAAATAATTTTTTTTAAGAACAAAATTTAAAAAAAAAAGCTTAAAAAAAAGCTCCAAAAATGAGCTTTCTCTTCTCTTCTTTTAAAAACACATTAATTTTTCAAAAAATACCCCTCTCTCAATTAATCTCCATATACTCTCCTTCCCTCTACAAATTATCATTCTTCAACGTAAATCACGATTTCCCTCTTCTCTACCTTTATCTACAAAAACTAATAAAAAAACAGAAGACCCAACAACAAAATATCAAAATCTAAAATTTTTTGTTCTTACAAAGATTAAGGGAAAAAAAATCTATAATTCAAAACTGCATTAAGAAACTATTTAAAGATTTTCTCTCTTTTTCACTAAAGAAGATTTTAATGTTAAATACATAATTTTCTCTTTTCTCTTCTTTCTTTGAAATTGAAACATCATGGTCCGATTAGTTATTAGATCAACAAAAATCTAATACTATTGCTACTATATAAGTTTGATAGTTATTTTTTTTTTTATTAATTTTTTTGATTTTAACATCTGAAATTATATATAAATTTGAAGCATTACATTATAACTTATTAAGTGATTGAAGATGATATGAATATTTTTTATGTTAATTTTAATCAAAATTAGAACTTATATAATTTATTTTGTTAAATAATTTATCAAATAATTTTAATTTAATTTTAAAAATTATTATTTTTCATAAAAACTTAATAATAACTTTTAAGTTAAAAAAAAATTTAAGCCAAACAGCTCAAAGGCTAACCTATAAAATAGTGAACTTAAATAAGTTCAACCTATCTCTCAAATAACTGAAAAAAATCAATAAACGACAACACAAAAACCGAAAGTAAGTTTGACCCACAAACTATCCAAACTTCAAGTAAGCAGAGTTTTCAAGATTTAGAAAAGGAGATCCTTTTCTCCTACAATATATTCAGGTAAAATCAAACAAATCCAACAAAAATATTATTACCTCTGAGGTACTCAAGTAATGTCAAGTGAGCTAATCCATCAGGCAACACTTTGCGGACTCCATTAACGTATAAAATGGCCTCCTTGGATTCCTCCACAATCTGCTCCATCTCTTCTTCGTTCTTCAAAGACCCCATTTGATAAGGATTGTTCCTTTTGATTTTCTAAAGAAAACCCAGAAATGATATCAACCCAAGATCAGAAAAATAAATAAACTTTGAACAGAATAATCAATTTAATCGGGTTCAATTCAATTGACTGATCAGGGTCAGAACATAAAACTTTTCAGTTATCAGACAGAACCGTACTTCTATTACACATGCTCCAGGTCAACTTAATCCTTAGAAGATTTTCTGTCCGCTTGAGCTTGAGGATAAGTTTTCTAGGGACATGACAAAAAAAAAACAAAGAAGAAAAAACGGCTGAGCCTGGTGTGTGGGGGTGTTGATAAATGTTTGATTAAGATAATTTTTTAAGTGGAATTAGCAATGGCTGTGGAATAAGAATTATTATGTTGTAAAGACGAATTTAACCACGTGATTTGCGCTTGTTTATTTGAAAAAAGAGTTTCTTCGGTCTTGTCGTTAGGCAGATTTTTTCTGTATTTGATATTTTTATCTCTATTGGCTCTTATCTCAGTTATTAGGCTTTATTAGTGATTTAGGGAACTAATACAATTTTGTTGAGTAAAATACAAAAATCTCCTTAAATATATCTTTAAATACAGTACACTTTAATTTCTTTGAAAAATTTATTTTATGATTTTTTTTTATAATTAAAAGAGTGATGCTTCGAATTTTACTTTTTAAACAAAAAAAATTATATTTTAATTAATGAATTAAATATTTAAATACTTTATAATCTTCGTGTCTCGATGATAATAATGACTACAACTCATTCATTGGATGGAAAATGAGGTACGTATTAAACTGATACTTGAAGAGCTGAACAACTCGATAAGTGGCACAAATGGACAAAATAGTTGAGGAGGAAGATAGCGGCAAGAAGAAGAAAACCCCAACACTCCGTTTCAATAATGCTCAAGGAAAAGACAAAGAATTATAAAAAGAAATCTAGACGCATAGTTTTAATAAGAAAAGTAGATATTAGAGGCGCAGCCAAAGCACACCGTCTTGTTAACATAATTTTCTTAAAAGTTAATTAAGTAGTCTAATCAGTTGTTAGTTATAGACTAACCCATTCTTTTCTCTCTGTTTTAGAGCTATACCTATGTATATATATTGAAGTAATTTTTCCTTCTTTTAGTAATGAGAATTGTTCATCATTCTCCCATCTCTACGCATCCCCTCTTAGCTTTTTTTGACATGGTATCAAAGCAAGATTCAAATTTCTACGAGCTGTACCTTTTGTTTTTGGTCGAAGTAAATTCATCAATAGTTGTTGTCCTTTGTCGCCTTTTGATTAACATATTTCATTAGTAAGTTTTATTTTATCACTTTTCTCTTAAGCATTCATTTTGCTTTGAATCTTATTCACAAACCATTATGTTTGAATCAAGTGAAAGCAGGCATCAGGCTTCAACTTAAACACAAACTCAGGCTCAAAACTTACTAATAGTTGATCCTCAATCACTTTATTACTTTCACCACGCATATCATCCAAGCTCAGCTATGATTAACCCCAACCTTACCACAAATAACTATGTGGCATGGAATAGGTCATTCTTATTAGCTCTTTCAATAAGAAACAAAGGTTTATTAATGAAACTATTCCCAAACTAGAAACAACAGATCATCTGTTCTCCTCTAGGACCCGTTGTAATAATTAAAAATTGTCTGGCTATTAGATTCAATCTCACCACCCATAGCCTTAACCATTTTCTATATAGATTCTAGATTAGAAATTTAGGCTACTCTAAAGCAGAACTTTGCATAACCAAAAGATACTAGGGTGTGTAATCCGCCATATACCTTAAGAAACATAACTCAAGGTACTCAATCAACAAACATATACTTCATCAAGTTAAAAAGGGGTTCAGGAGGAATTAAGAAGTTACAGACCCTCACTCATTGCGAGTGTGGAAAATGCAATGCGACCTACTTCAAAAGGTACACTGACTAATACTAGAAGGATATGGTCTTCAGGTTTTTAAATGGCTTAAATGATTCATTTTTTGCTATGAGATCCCAAATAATTCTCATGAATCCTATTCTAGCGCTTGACAAGGTTTATTGTCTTGTACTGAGAGGGGAAGCACAAAGAAACATGATGTTTCAAGCACAACTAGCACTAGAGACCTTTGCAATGTTTACTGTAGTTGATGGCAAGAAGAAATTCATGAAGAACATAACCTGGAACAATTGTGGCAAAAAGGGACATGTGAAAGAAAAGTGTTACAGGCTTATTGGTTTCCCTGATGACTTCAAATTCATAAAAAGGAAGAATAATATCAGAAAAGGGAAGGCCATAGTGAACAATGTCTCAACAGTGATTGATTCATCAATTATGGAGAATCAACTTAATCAGGAAGAAGAGTCTGGAGGGATTGGTTCATGTCTTAGATGTCCATCATCAAGAAACAAATTAGTAAGTTAATGGAGCTCTTGAATAAGAATGGCTTGACCAACTCTAATGGTAAGAACTTCACACCAAATACCTTATAGAAAAATCCTTCTTTAGTGAACTCAACTTTCGCATGTATTATTTCAAGCCACTTATGCTTTAATACAGTTAACAACATGCCATTCAGTTATAGAAATGTTAATATTAACATGATAAAACCAAATTATTGGATTATGAACTCAAGAGGAAATGATCATATCTCATATTCATTGGATAACTTTGTTTCAGCTAGGCTTGTCAGCAACTACTTTGTTCAATTACCAAACAATAGAAAAGCCATTGTCACACATGTAGGATTAGTTAGATTGACATCATTATTGACTTTTAAAAATGTTTTTTGTGTCCCAAGTTTTAAGTTTAATCTCATTGTAGTAAGATAGCTCACTAATGCTAAAAATAATTGTGTTCTCTTTACTAACAAGTACTATGTTGTTTAGAACATTCTCTTATGGACAATGATTGGGGTAGCTAAGGCTTCTTCAAGATTGTATGTGATGCAACATAAGAAAGATGAGTAGGAATTATTGAAATACACTTTTGACAAAACTTGTCAAATTTTCAAATCTTTTGTTTGTCAATGCCTATGATACAGGACATAAAAGTTTTGATTTATGGCATTTTAAACTTGGTCATGTTCCTTTGGAAAGGATTAGTGTAATACATCAATAATGTGCAAATGTTAGTTGTTCTAAGAATTTACTTGTGAAATTTGTCTTTTGGCAAAACAAAGAAAACTTCCCTTTCCAGCGCATGTTTAGAATATTAAGATGGTTTTTGAATTAATGCACATTGATATCTAGGGGCCATATGAGCACCCCACTTTATCTTGTCAACACTATTTTTTAACAATTGTGGATGATTATTCACGTTTTACTTGGATTTTCCTTATGAAAAATAAATTAGAATCTTTAACCATAATTCCATCTTTTAATACTTTTATTCAAAAACAGTTTGATATTAACATTAAGTGTTTAAGAACAGACAATGCTTAAGAGTTACAAATGTCTAATTTCTTTACTAAAACTAGAATAATTCATCAATTATCATGTGTTGAAACTCATCAACAAAATGAAATTGTTGAAAGGAAGCATCAACATATATTAGTGGTGGCAAGAAGCCTAATGCATCAGTCAATGGTACCTATTCACTTCTGAAGGGATGTTGTCCTGACAACCATACACATCATCCAAAAGGTACCAACTAAAATTCTTCATAACAAATCACCATAAGAGATTTTGCATCGTAGACCCCTATTATATAATCATTTAAGAGTTTATTGATGTTTATGCTTTATGTCCACATTGGTGAGAATAGAAATAAATTAGATAAAAGAGCTAACAAATGTATCTTCCTAGGCTATCTTAATAACATTAAGAAATATAAGGTTTATGATCTTTTTGCTCAAAAAGTCCTATTATATAGAAATGTGGTTTTTCATGAGCAAGCATTTTCATTTCAAGTAAAACAAAATGGTATACAACTACTTGCATTTTATCAAACACCTATTGTGCATGACACATTTTTTGGTCATTTTGATTATAACCCTGTTGAATTTTCTCACCAAGACCATGAACATGTTGAGTCAAAACACCTTGAACCTATATCACCTAAATTGAACCACATCACTTCAAATACCAATGATTCCAACACAAATTCACCTTCCACAAACAGTTTACTTATTACAGACAATATTAATAAGCCTGAACCAAGCAATAATACTAATACATCCATACCAGTTAGGAAAAGTTCCAGAATCAAACATGCCCTCAAGTACTTAGATGCTTATTATATAGACTTACCATCACTAACATACAGTGTAACCTCATATCCAATTACTAAGTATTTGTTAACTAAAAACTATCTTCTAACCATAAATCCTTTACTACAACATTGTCACACATATAAGAACTTAGTTCTTATCATGAGGCAGTCATTCATTCACATTGGAAAGAGGCTATGACTTCTGAACTACAAACTTTGAATGATAATGGAACATGGACTATAGTACATCTACCTTCAAACAGTCATGTAATTGGTTACAGGAGAGTATACAAGGTCAAACTAAATACAAATGGGGATGTAGAGAGATTCAAAACACATTGGGTTGCTAAAGGGTACAATAAAAAACCAAGCTTTGATTATCAAGAAACACTCAGCCTTGTAGCAAAGCAATTGATAGTAAGAGTTTTTTTGGCATTAACAGTTGCTTGTAATTGGCAATTGTCACAACTAGACATAAACAATGCATGCCTAAATGGGGACCTAGAAGAAGAAGTGTACATGGAACTCCCAGAAGGTTATTTTATCAAGGGGGAGTACTTTGTAGATTCAAAGATGGTTTGTAAACTACACAAGTCTTTGTAGGGTTTGAAGTAGACATCAAGGCAGTGGAATATTACGCTTACTGCAGCAATCTTAAAATATGGTTTCAAACAATTAGCTTTGGACTATTCATTGTTTACAATGAAAGAAGATAATGGAGATTTCATAACACTCATTTTTTATGTAAATGACATTTTGATTGGCAGTAATTCTCATGAGGAATCAAACAAGGTAAAAGAATTTTTGAAATCACATTTTAAGCTCAAAGATTTGGGAACAGTTAAATACTTTCTAGGATTTGAAATTGCTAGATCTCCAAAAGGTATATCAATATGTTAGAGGAAGTATGTTCTCAATCTTTTGGAAGAGAATGGACTACTCGGAGCTAAACTAGTGAGCACACCAATTGATTACAATCATAAACTCACAAAGCTAAACAATGAAGAAAAGTTATTAGGTTCTACAAGGAATAAGCAATTAATTGGGAAATTGATATACATAACTTTCAGCAGACCAGACATTTCCTCTATTGCAGGTCCTATCACAATTCATGGACAACCTAGGGAAAAAACATCTTATTGCAGCTCATAGGATTCTAAAATACTTGAAAGGGTTACCGGGACAGGGAATATTGATGAAATCAGAGTTCGATTTAAAGATATCAAGTTATGTTGACAGTGACAAGGTTGAATGTCCAGATACTAGAAGATTAGTCACAAGATTCAGCATTTTCATCAAGGATTCTTTGGTGAGTTGGAAGTCAAGGAAATAATTGGTTGCGGCCAAAAGTTCAGTTTAGGCAAAGTATCATTCAATGGCTTTAGCATGTTGTGAAATCATTTGGATTAAAAACCTTTTGGTAGAGTGTGAAATCAGTCATGATGAAGCAAACTTTACTTTGATAGTCAATCTGCAATCTACATCAACAAAAACCCTGTATTCTATGAGATAACTAAACATTCATAAATGAACTGTCATATTTCATCAAAGAAAAGGTTTTAGCTAGATTGATCAAGCCATTACATGCCTTAACTAATCTACAGATTGCAAATATTTTCACTAAGCCACTGCAACCAAATCAATTTCATAAACTTTTGAGCAAGATGAACATTCACAATGTTCACAGTCCCTCTTAAAAGGGGGATTATTAAATTGATACTTGAAGAGCGGAAGAACTTGATAAGTAGCACAAATGGACAAAGTAGTCGCATGAGGAAGATAGCCACAAGAATAAAAAGACCTCAACGCAGCGTTTCAATAATGCTTGGGGACAAGACAGAGAATTACAAAGAGAAATCAAGATGCACCATTTTAATAAGAAGAATAGATATTAGAGGTGTAGACAAAGCACACCGTTTTGTTAACATCTATATTATATATTAAAAATGAGTTCACATTGAGGTTTCAATTGGGCTTTCTGCAAGTTTTTTTTTTTTTTTCAATGGGTGGCTTCTTTGGTGATTGTGCGATTTTTTAGTCTTCTTTTATTTTTTTTCACCATCAATCATTCTTTTGTCTTAAGGATGGTTTTGGAATTTCAATTTGTTTACATGTTGTTTTGGTCGTTTTCAGTGCTATGCTTCTAGATTATCCCCTTTCCCTTCTAGGTTTCTCCGCCCTCTTTCATTTCCTACTTTCTCTTTTCTTTTCATCTTTGTTTCCTCTTTTTCCACTGCTATTTTCATTTTTTGAATTTGTTTGGTTTTCTTTCTTTCTTTCTTTTAGTGCTTTTTGGTTCGTTTTCTTTGCTATTTGATTCGTTGAGGTGATTGTTTTTATTTCTTTTCTTTTTTTTTTTGTATTTTGATTTGTAATTTTTTCCTCTTTTTATATGTGGTTTGGTGCTATTCTTGACTTTTGTATTTGGTTTGGTTTATTATTTTCCTGGCTTGGTTGTTTACTAGGTGTTTCAGATTTGGTTTGGTTTGTTCTTTTGTTTTATTTCCTATATTTTGTGTGTTTGATTTCTATTGCTGCTTTCATTGTGTTCCTCTCTGAGTTCACTTTATTTGGGTTTTTTTAGTCTCTTAGTTCTTTGATCTTGTTGTCATTTTAATTATTGTTTAGGTTGTTGTCTTCGTCTTTGAAATTTAGTTTCGTTTGGAATAAGTTTTGGAAATTTTTTTTTCTTTAATGTTGTGTGAATTTTTTGTTTTTGTTTTATATTTTTCTTCTTTTCTGTGATGTTTAATTTGATTTTGCGATTTGATTTTATTTTCTAATTTCAACAAATTTTTTAACTATTTTTTTGACAATTTTTTTTACCGGTATAAATAGGTTTGGTTTTTTAAAGAATTTCTAAGCTAGGACTTTCAAGTTGTTCAAATACAAGCAAATAATTTTTTCTTATACAATACAATAATTTATCACAAGAAGGTTGGATGGTGGTTTTCTTTGTGCCGCTGGAAGGAAAATGCAGTATTGTGCAAGTGTGGAGGAAGCTGAGTTATGAGCTCTGATTTGGGCTTTAATTTACTGTAATAAAGAACATATTATGCTTATTGATATTTATCTGAACAACCACGTAGGTAATTATAGGATGGATAAATAAAAAGCAAATTACTAGAGCGTTGGGTCATTTAATTGAAGATTGTGCATTTTTTATGGAGAAGATAAACTGTCAAGCCATTGATTTCTGCCCAAGAGAGACTAATCGGACAGCACATTCGAATTGCCCAAGTAGCTAAAAGAATGGTGGATGAGGTGAGAGAATGGAAAGATTTATCAAAATTATTAGTGTTAATCCAAAAAGGTGTTGATAAT
Organism: Theobroma cacao; assembly: GCF_053813885.1. NCBI lineage: Eukaryota > Viridiplantae > Streptophyta > Magnoliopsida > Malvales > Malvaceae > Theobroma > Theobroma cacao. Next base: position 40,746,859 of record NC_142647.1, read on the forward strand.
GATAGGAATAAGTTTATAAGACATGAGGGTTAATTTTAATTTGTATAAGAGATTGTAATATTTCATGATAGATGAGTACTCTTTTTTTCTTATTAGAGATTTGTTCTATAAGGTTTATTATGATAAGGTTTACTATAATGAGGTTTTTAATGAGGCTCAAATCCATGAGAGGAGAAACGAAAGGGGTGGGATGTTTGTCTTTGTTTAATTTTGATTATCTCATTGTATATGACAATTGTGGAATTAATGAAAAGTATTTTCAGTCCAAAAAAAAAAAATACAATGCTCTAGTTACCAATTATTCAAATATTCACTGATTCAATATAGCATACTTAACTTTTTTTTTTTTTTTTGTTTACATTGAATATTACACTTTTTCTGACCATTAATGGATACTTTAATGTCAATAACTTAGTTAGCTATGCTGTATTGATAACATTAATTACATAATTAAAGTCAACAATTTGTTCAATTATATTCTTCTAATAACATCAAATAAATAATTAAATTTTTATTTAAGAAAATGATAATCTTTTATATAATATTTCGAACAATGCCTGTAAAATAATAATTTTCTAACACAAAACGTAGGAAGCATTCTAAGTAATTTTTTAAAAAGTTAGTAAAGTAGTCTAATCAGTAATTAGTTATAGACTAACCCATTTTTTCTCTCTGTTTTAGCGCTATACCTTTGTATACATAATGTAATTTTTCCTTCTTTGGTAATGAGTATTGTTCATCATTCTCCCATCTCTATGCGCCGCCTCTCGACCTTTTCTGACAGTCCGGGCCAGCATTTGCACTTTAGATTCTAGGCTAGCTGTCCATTGTTTACGGTACGTAGACATGCAGAGCCAGAGTCATGGTTAAAGTAGCCAAGAAACCCTATACTGCAGGATAATTAGATGGCAATATTGATTGGATAAAGTGCAGCATTCTAGCATATATATACAAGGAAAGTGTTTTAATTGGCCAATTGTTTATATTCAACTATTGATCATCTGAAAAATTTCTTTTTCCTCAAATGTCCCAGAAACAAAGGCCCAATTCGAGCTTCGTTTGCTATTTAATTTTCATTTGATTGAGATGTTTCGGTCTTTTCCATGCCTTGAGTTTTTCTCGAAGCAAATGCATTTTTTTCCTACTGATAAAACGTGAGCATATTTTTACGTTACGTGTACTGATCAACAATACTGCAGTTTGCAATGCGGTTTTCACGCCTTTCAGCTTTAAAGTGAACATAGACTTGTTTCCAATTTACTCTATGCAAGGTGACAATAGACTTTTTAGTGTTGTTAACTCAGTCACTCTTCCAATTATGTGATGTCATGCCCAAGTACGCGCGCGTGTTTTATCTCATTCCGAAGCTTGAGCTCTTCCAATCTTCTCCCAGCAAGCAACGAACCCAACAATCTTCTCAACAAGGTGCGCTTGCTGGCATCGCGCGGCCAACTCCAGGAAGCTCTCTCACTCTTCTACAATACACCACCAGAACTTCACTCCCGACAAACATATGCCAGTCTCTTCCACGAATGCGCTCGCCATGGATATCTTCAACAAGGCCTTCATTTGCATCATTTCATGCTTGCCCATTTTCCCAACAACACGTCCGACCTCTTTGTCGCTAACCATCTCATCAACATGTACTCAAAATGTGGCTACTTATCTTATGCTCAGCAACTATTTGATGCAATGCGTGAAAGGAATGTTGTTTCTTGGACAGCGCTCGTTTCAGGGTATGCGCAACGCGGTAGGGGTCTGGAGTGTTTCCGTCTCTTTTTGGGCATGTTGGTTGAGTGTCGGCCAAATGAATTTGCGGTTACAAGCGTGCTTAGTTCGTGTGATTGCTTTCGTGGTAAGCAAGTGCATGCACTCGAGTCAAAGATGGGATTGGACGCTTCTGTTTACGTAGCAAATGCTCTTATTACCATGTATAGCAAGAGTTATAAGATAGAGGAGGCCTGGACATTGTTTAAGAGTATGCACTATTGGAGTCTAGTTTCTTGGAATTCAATGATCGCTGGGTTTCAGTTAGCAAAGCTCGGGATGCAAGGTATTGGTGTTTTTGCCAAAATGCATGACGTGGGCATTGGCTTTGATCGTGCCACACTGCTCAGTGTCTTTTCTTCGTTATGTGGAAGCAGTGGCATTGATGTAGATTTGGGTCTTAAGTTTTGTTTTCAATTGTTCTGTCTCAGTGTTAAGACTGGGTTTATTTCTGAAGTTGAAGTGGCAACTGCATTTATGAAAGCTTATTCAGATCTTGGAGGAGATGTTTCTGAATTTTATCAACTCTTCTTGGAGACAACTTGCGGTCAAGATATCGTTTTCTGGACTAGCATGATCACAACATTTGCAGAACATGACCCAGTTGAAGCTTTCTTCCTCTACCGACGATTGCTTCGGGAGGACTTGACTCCTGACTGGTATACTTTTTCAATTGTACTAAAAGCTTCTGCAGGCTTTGTAACTGAGCACCAAGCGTCGGCCATTCATTCACAAGTGATTAAAGCTGGCTTTGAGGATGAAACGGTGCTAAAAAATGCCCTGATCCATGCCTATGCAAGATGTGGCTCCGTTGCTTTGTCTAAGCAAGTTTTTGAAGAAATGGGATGTCGTGATTTGGTGTCTTGGAACTCTATGCTTAAGGCCTATGGTTTGCATGGAAAAGCTAAGGAAGCGCTGCAACTCTTTCCACAAATGGACGTTAAACCTGATACTGCTACCTTTGTTGCTCTTCTTTCGGCTTGCAGTCATTCTGGACTGGTGGAAGAAGGGATCAGAATCTTCGACTCCATGTTCAAGAATCATGGCATTATTCCTCAATTAGATCACTACGCTTGCATGGTAGACATCCTTGGACGAGCAGGGCGAATCATTGAGGCTGAGGAGCTTATAAGTAGAATGCCTATGGAGCCTGATTCTGTGGTTTGGAGTGCACTACTTGGGTCATGTAGGAAGCATGGTGAAACCCGGTTGGCTAAAATTGCTGCAGCTAAACTGAAGAAGATGGAGCCTAAAAATTCATTAGGTTACGTACAAATGTCAAATATATATAGTTCAGGTGGCAGTTTCAATGAAGCAGGAACAATTAGAAAAGAAATGAATGGGTCAGGAGTTAAAAAGGAACCTGGTCTAAGCTGGATTGAGGTTGGAAACCAGGTGCATGAGTTTGCCTCTGGAGGCAGACATCATCCTCAAAGAGAGGCTATATGCACCAGGCTTGAGGGATTGATTGGGCGGTTAAAGGAGATTGGTTATGTACCAGAAATAAGCTTGGCCTTGCAGGACATAGAGGAGGAGCACAAACAGGAGCAATTATTCCACCACAGTGAGAAGATGGCATTGGTATTTGCCATAATGAATGAAGGGAATTTGCATTGCCGTGGGAGTGTGATAAGGATTATGAAGAACATCCGAATTTGTGTTGACTGCCATAACTTCATGAAGTTAGCGTCAGATCTTCTTCAAAAAGAGATTATTGTCAGGGATTCAAATCGTTTCCACCATTTTAAAAATAAGGTCTGCTCTTGTAATGATTATTGGTGACAAACTAGCACTAGTCGATTAAACACACCTGCCTTGATTCAGTTTTTCACCCTGCATGTTTCTCACTCTGTGAGAGCATTAAACTGCACTGTGGTGGCAGATTGGGTTGAAACCAAAGGATGCACTGCTACTCAATTGAAACGGAAATTCCGTCCGTGAAGAGCTGCTCGCAGCTTTTCTGTTTCAAATTTCGTTTTCAAATTGAAACAAAAGTTTTCCATTTCCAATTCTTCCTCAAATTTGAAATGGTAATTATCCGTTTCAGATTGTACTATATATTTGTTACAGATTCTAATATTCAAGCTTTTCATTAACTAATCCGAAATAATATATAATATTCAAATTTATTTATGGAAAAAATGAATTACTTAATATATATATATATATATATATATATATATATAGAAGTAAAGATATTGAAAAACTTTTTGTTTAACGAAGTCGGACATTTTTATTCATTATAATTCTAAATTTACCATGTTAAATAATTGTACATAGTAACATCACATAATATTTGAAATTCAAATCAAGTTCTAAATTGTCATCTGCCAAATAAAAATTTTAATAACATTAAATAACTTTTATTAAAAATTATTTCTTGCGCATATTTATTCAATATATATATATATATATATATATATATATCTAAACACTCATTTTAAATATTTTTAGTATAAAAATTAATAAGAATTATTTAATTCGTAATCCACAATTACTATGTATATGTTTAGAGATGGCTCTTTAAAGGTATGAGCCTTGAAGTCATACTACAAAGATGTTATTCTTCAATAATTAAGGACACTATAGTTTGTTTCAATATGATGATTGTGGACACTTTATTTTGTCCGATTTTCATTAATTTTGGAATTAAAATTTTTATATAATTAAAAAATGTATAAAAAAATAAAATTAAAAATTAAAAATTAAAAAATTTAGAAAATAAAAGAAAATTTAAAACATAAAATTAAAAAATGTAGAAAATAAGAAAAGAGAGAGAAGTAAGATCCAATAAGCAATGCGTTATCTAATCCTATCTTGGATTGGGTTCAACTTTCATCAAAATCTATTAATCCTGATAATTTTTCTAAACATATCTGTAACTTGACATTTTTAGTTGCGCTGTTTTGTTCAACGTGATCTTTGTAAAGGGGTTATTGTGATAGGGAGAGAAAGCATTGCAAACAAGTAAAAAAGATGCATCAAAAAGCGATGGAGAGGAAGATCGGAGCAGTTTTTAAAATACTGAGTGTCGTAGCAAGCAAAATAATTAAAGAATTTGAGAGAAAAGCTTTAGGTGAAAATGTTCTAGCCTTGGAAAAGAATCCTTCAAATGATTTGTGAAGTCTTTATATATAGTGTCAAAAGTGACTGTTAATTAAGAATAGGTTTTAATGTATGTAATGAATGACATTATTACGAAAAGCTATAATGTCAGTAACCATTACTGTTGTTGGTATATGCCCTTGAGCCAATTGGATTGATTAAGGAATATATATTGTTATTTAATGCATATTTAATCGCATAATTATATATGATAGAAATTTTCCTTCATGTTAGTGCAATAATAAGGAGTTATCAAGTACTAATTAGATGAAGCCTATGGAACATAAAGGCCTTGCAAGAGAATCGTAAAGTTGTTACAATTATGAGATCACTATGCATCAATGCGTAAAGTTGTTACAATTATGAGATCACTATGCATCAATGCCATATTCCAAAAATTGTTCCTGGTCATTATGTTGTCAAAACAAGGCATTGATAATGCTCAAAGACTGGTACATGTTAAGTCTCTTTATTTGTGAAGTAAGCAATTGATCTCATAGATTGAAGTATATGGGATACTCGAGAATAACATGTAAGTGCTTGTTAAAGAATAAGTTCACTGAACATGACCCGCTATGAGAACCCCTTTTGGTATTTCACTCAAGTGTCTATGAAAAATGTTCTCATCTAATAGTCGTTAACTAGTGCTTGGACTTGAGACACCAGATCATTTTGTATGGGGAATGACATACTTTGATTTCATCCCTACGGGTCTAGAGGCGACCAGATGCCTACACAGGGTGTTTTTGGGTATGCCATGAAGCATGCAAAGGTAAATGAGTGGTCAAGAGAGGATTTATCACTCCAAGTGATATGAGGGGATGTATCTCACTTGTTCTTAATTCTTGATTAACTTGTATAAAGTCTTTGGCCAAAGCATGATGAATTTGAGGAAAGTTAGTTTTCTAAATTCATAAAGTTAGTCATGAATTATGAGCAATTGAGAACTAATATGGAATGTCATAAGTAGACACTGGGCCATGCTTAATAACATATCCGGGATATTTGATGAAAGGACCATATTGCACTGAGAGACTTATCACTGAAAGGCTTTGTTAAATTCTTTAATTGACTTTCTAACATTTGGGTGGTCATGATGTATTGCTAGATGCCGCTCATGATCTATAATATTTGATTATGATTTATATTTATTACTAACATGTTAGAAGCTTAATGGGTCACACACATAAGTGACATGATTGGGATTAAATAAAGATAATTAATTAAGTTGGACTTACTTGAAAAGAACAAAATAAAGTGAGAAATTAATTAAGTTCTCAAAGACTTAATTAAATTAAAATACAACTATTGTATTTAAGGTTACAAATTAGTTTGGCTATATAAATATGTTATGTTAGCAAACTAAAACTTTAAGCCTCCAACCACTTTTCAACCATTTCATGAAATAAGAAAAGAAAAAATAGTTTTCTTTGTCTGACAAAAATAAGATTTGGCAAAAACTTTTGGTCTTTTGTTTTAGAAACAAAACTTGTTAGCACAAGTAAAATCCTACCTTTGAAAATGTCTTATTCAGTCATTGTGTTGATTACTATTAAGACCAAACACTTGGGTTGCTGAAAATTTGACAAATCCTAAAGGTGAAGAAGCAAATAATTTGGATTTAATTGGCTCTTGATTACGATATCAAGAGCAAGGTGTATAGCAATTAAACTTATAAGTGTTTGTAATTAATTTGAAATTTATATGAAAAACACAAACATTGATCCTCTAAGATTCGACTGTTTCTTTGATTAAGTATTATTTTATTTTTTCGTTGCATTATATTTTTAATCTGTGATTATTTTCTTATTTGAGCATGAGGTTGAATCCCAATAGTGGTATCAAAGCCTTTGTGTTGGCTCCATTAGTTTTTGATGATAATAAAACATTCTCATTCATTTGTGTCTAATTTTTCTACTTAAGTGTGTAGGACAAATAATGTATGAAATTAATAAATCCATCTTTTAAAGTGTATATAACAAAAAGGGATAAAAATAAGGAGACATGATCGATTAACGAGAAGGAAGCTCCTTAGTTGAATAAAGAAGAATGTTGGTTAGCTAAGATTCAAATTGGAGAAATAACGGGCTGAAGAATATTGAGAAACAAAACCGACTTAGTCGACCAAGATGTGAGTTAGTCGACTAGATGCTTTATGCCAAAATCTAGACTTCAAGACAGAACCAACTTAGTCAGCCAAGATGTAAGTTAGTCGACTAAATGCTCTATGCCAAAATCTGCGATAAGAAGACAGAACCAATTTAGTCGACCAAGAAGAAAGTTAGTCGACTAAGAGCTCTCTGTCTGCAATTTGAACCAGAGCATTAGAAGACAGATTAACAGATAGAACCAACTCTCAACTATTTTCAACGGTCATAAACTGCCAAACTACCATTAGAGCTGTTTCTCCAAGCATAAAAGGGTCTTCCAATGGTTAAAAATTAGTTCTTTGAAAGTTTTGGAAGAGATTTGAGTCATATAGAGCTGAAAAATCAGAAAATCTTCTCTACACTTAAATGCCAATATTTTGTATTTGTATTCTACACTCAACCTTGTACCATTTAGATAACCTTGTGATCATAAGTACTTTCTTTTACTTATCTTCTTGTATTCGTAGAGTGAGGGAGTCACTTTAAGTGGTTGTTTCAAGCTAGGTTTGCTTGAATGTGTTAAGGTTCTAACTTAGCCTCAAAAAGTTAGGTGTTGAGTTTTAGTTTAGCTCGTGAAAAACTATTGTGAAAGGTTTTGGCTGAGCCTGGTAAAAGCCATTGTAAAGCTTGGTGAAAGCTTGTGAATTTCACCTGTTCTTAGTGGAATTGTTTGAAAAATCCTTGGTTGGATAATCACGGTAGTGGATGTAGGTCTTAGACCGAACCACTCTAAATTCCTGCGCATTGTCTACTCTGTTTTTATTTTTTTTGTTCTAAAAATTAGTTCCTTATCTTGTCAAAAGCCGATTTGTGCTATTCACCCCCCTCTAGCACATATAATTGGGACCAACAAGTGGTATCAGAGCTAGTTTCCTGTTCTTAAGGTTTAACACCCTTTGGGAGGATCCAAATGGCTTTTCAAAAATCCTTTGTTACTGAGGGACAATCAACAAACAAACCACCTCTGTTTAATGGCTTTAACTATCCTTATTGGAGCACTAGGATGCCAATTTACATTAGAGCTATAGATTATGAAATGTGGGACATTATAACTGATGGAACCTTTATTCCCTCAACTTTGAATGTAGTAACCAATGAGTTGATGCCTAAACCAAGGTCTGAATGGACCGGGAGTCCAAACAAAATTTAAGGCCATTAATACATTGCATTGTGCCTTGACTCCAACTGAATTCAACAAAGTCTCAAGCTGTACAACAGTTAAACAAGTGTGGGATAAACTTAGAATAATCCATGAAGGGACTTCTCAAGTCAATGAATCCAAAATAGCCCTCTTGACACATAACTATGAAATGTTCAAAATGGAGCCTGGTGAAGACATTATTAGCATGCTAGATAGATTCACAAGCATCACAAATAAATTGAGTCAGCTAGGCAAACCAATACCCGAGCATGAAATAGTTAAAAGACTTCTTAGAAGCCTACTAAAAAATTGAAAGCCTAAAGTGACTGTAATCCGAGAGGCCAAGGACTTAAATGTTATTACCTTAGATGATATTTGTGGTTCTCTCCTTACTCATGAGTTGGAGCTTAAAGAAGAAGAAGAAGTAGATAGGAGGGAAGCAAAGGAAAAGAAAAAGAGCATTGCACTTAAAGCGAACATCCTTGAAGAAAAGCTGGAAGAGTTGTCATGTGATTATGATGAAGAGTTAGCTCTGGTTGCAAGAAAATTCAAAAAGCTTATGGGTAGAAGAAACTGGAGACTAGCTAGAAGAGGGTTCAGAAAAGATCAAGGTGCTTCACGGAAAATCAGAAACAAAAATGACTCTAACAAAAAGAAAGAGTTGATCTGCTACAAGTGCAAGAAACCTAGCCACTTCAAGACCGAATGTCCATTGTTGAAAGATGAGACTCTAAAGAAAAACAAGAACTCCAAGAAAGCAATGGTGGTAGTTGCATGATCGGACAGTGACACATCAAGCTCTGAAGCTGAAGATGAAAAATCTGAGAAAAGAGCAAACCTTTGTCTGATGGCACAAGATGATGAAACTGAGGTAACCTCATCCCCTTGTGATATTACCATTTATGATTTGCAAGATAAGTATGACAACCTTGATGATGAATTTGAAAAACTTTTTTCAAAATACAAAACATTAAAGAAAAAGGCTGCGTTTCTTGAAAATGATTTCTAAAAGATGAGACAAGAGTTCAATTTTGTTTTTGAGCAAATAAATTTTCTACAAATTGAGTTAGAACACTCAAAAACAAATTTTGAAATTTTAAAATTAGAGCTGGACAATAAATTTGAAGCTTTGTAAAAAACACTTGATGAAAACACAACTCTCAAATGTTCAAAAAGGGAAACATTAAGTAAGAACTCATATTTTAGGAAAAATTCCCGTAATGCCTCATCTAGATGTTATAGCTGTGGAAAACATGGACATTTGTCAAACCCTACTTTGTAAAATAATTATAATGTCATTCACATGCTCGATAGAATGTTTGTATATTTAGGAAGTTCAAGAAATCGTTAAAAGAAGATATTGCCCCTAATGGTATCATTGAGTGGATTAAGCCTCGAACTAGTTCAAATAGGAATTTTAAGCTGAAATTAAGAGTTTCACAGTTCAGGGATAACTCAAAATGGTAATTCAGAGTTCGATGATCAATTCCGAGTCAAACCAAAATTTTCACTATCTAGGGGCAAAATCGTAATTTTTCCACTTACGGACAAAATTTGAGATTTTGAGAGAATTTAGATCACATTTGACAAATTGGAGAATGGTATGAGTATAAGGGATGAAAAATATGTCTATGGGCAATTTTTCAATTTTTGGAGCAAAAATGTAATTTTTCACTTTACGGGGGTAAAAGTGTAATTTTTAAAAATTTGCTTCACCAAAACTTTGAAAAAGTCTAAAAATTTCATGGAAGACATGTATAAGTGAAGAGGATTGAGTGGTAGAAAAAGAAAGTCAAAAAGATGGCTAGAAAAAAATAAAATAATAAAATATTTAAAAGGTAAATAAAATAATAATATTTTATTAAGCCTATTAAAAGGCTTGAAAATTCCAGAATTCTTCATTGGGAGGGTCAGCTAAAACCAGCAGGAGAGAGAGAGAAATAAGAACAAACCCTAGAGTGAGAAAATTCAAAGAAAAAGTGTGATTTTTCAAGGAATCAAGTGTTTAAAGGTATGATTTTTCAAGCTTAGCTTAAGATTTATCATTTTCATGCATTTCTCCTTATTTTCCATGTTTAAATTATGTGTTTTGATGATGGATTCAAATCTGATCATATGGGTTTAGAGAGAGAAAGTTGTTAGATTAATTTGATTTTGAACTATGTTAGTGTTTAGTGTTAGTTTAACATGTTTATGAGTAAAACAAGAAGAAAACTATTCATTTTCTCCATGAATTTCTCTAGACCGAATCTAACCAATGGTGTGTGAGGATGAGGTTGACTTTATTTTAAGAGAATTAGATGGAAAAATGATGAATTATGAGGTTAGAAATTAAATGGGAATTTTTTGTGCAAAAAAATTAAAATTTTTGCCCACTAGGGGTAAAAGCATAATTTATGGTCCGAACTGATAACTGGACCACATTCACAGTCATTGAGGTATTGTGGATATAATTGGATAATTGAAATTGAAATGGATGGAATTGGAGTTGAATTGGAGATTTTAGAAATTTACACCGTGTATAGGCGAGTTAGGTCGGACACTGTGATTAAGCGATTGTCCAAATATTTCACACCCTATCTAGTACATACGTATGGATAAGAGCTTGAAATAATATATATTGATTTGACACAAATTATTGAATTTTTTGTGTCATGTATTGTGGATAGGTGGTGAGCTATCTAATACGGGTAAAAGACTACACTCGAGGATCGAGAATAGGAGTATATCTACTCCTAGTACAGTGAGTAAACTTACTATCGTCTTAATTATCTAGAGTAGATTTATTTAATTGTGTGATTTTATGAAAAAATGGTTTAATTGGAAAATTATTGTGTTTTATGAGAAAATGAGATTTTATAAAATAACTTTATAAAATTTTTGAAAATTTAATAATGATTTCAAAAATAGAGTAATTGGAGACCTATACTATGATTGTGTTGTTTATCCATGATTTTATATTAAATGGCTTATGATAAATGTGGGTATGACTGGTTATTTTTATGATTTAAAAAATATGTGAACTGCTTTGATTTGCTTTGAATGTGTTAAGTGAGCCATGTCATACTATTGTGATTTTATTAGTTGGTGGATTATAAAGTGGGCACTGCAGTGACGGGGGTTCCATGGGCCAGCCTAATTAGAGGGGCACGGTTCTCAATTATTGAGCTTATCTCGATTGGAGAGGCGCGTAGGATAACTCTCGAAGTAGGATTTGAGTACACTTCACGCTGGCCAGCACGTGAAACTGGGACTCAACCAACGTCGAGGAACGGTTGTGTTGTTAGAGGTGAAATGTGTTTGTGTGTGTGACAATAAGCAGCCTTGGTGGTCTCGGTAAGATGCCTTCACGGGGTATCCCCGAGAATGGATTTTTGGCAAGGGCCAAGTTTTTGAAAAGTACATAAGCCATGTTGAGTAATTGGATGAAATCCAATTATTTATATGGGTTGGGATGAATTATTTTAATTGTCTTCTATTACTCGGCTTTAGATTATTTTGATGATGTCTGTCTACTCATTGAGATTTTATAATCTCACCCATTATTCCTATACATTTTTCAGCCTCAGAATAGGTAGTAGACTGTCAATTGTATCGAGAAGTAAATTTCGAAGTTGCATCCTAGAAAGCAAGGTTATAGACTTAAACCTTCTCAGTTATTTGGAGGCCCACGTGTCATTGTAATTTAAATTACATACTCCAATTTTCTATATTACAGTATGTATAAATTTATTTTTTTTATGTGCAAAAAATTAATTTTTGATGTTTCAAATATATATATTGTTTTACATTAAAATAGATTATTTTAATTAATATTTTTATTTTATTTTATTATTCAAAAAAAAAAGAAAAAAAAAGAGAGGAATGGAAAAACTGGTACAAAAGCCTTGCGAGGTCTCGAAAGGCATTCGGGGGAAGAATGTTTGTCGAGGCTTCGCGGTGGTTGTCACAGGCTCAATGGGAGTTTCGAGTCGTGACAACATTTGTCATATGACTATTTTAAGAAAAGTAACATTTAGAAAGTTAGAAAAATTTGGGTTCCAAAAGGATCCTATATTGCAACTAACACTCAAGGACCCATCAAAGTATGGGTACCTATAAAGAAAAACTGAAAATCTGTTTTGTAGATTGAGTTGCACTTAAATGAGACATGTTCAAGAGCTCAACTTAAGAAGAAACAGCCTTGGTGCATGGACAGTGGCTACTCACGACACATGACAGGAGATGAAATGTTATTTGCTCAGTTGAACAAAAGAAAGGGAGGTACCGTATCCTTTGGTGATGAATCAAAAGGTAGAATTCATGGGATAGGTACTGTTGGTAAAAACTTCCAAACTCAAATCAGACATGTGTTATTGGTTAAGGGTTTGAAGCATAATTTATTGAGCATTAGTCAATTATGTGACAAAGGATTTAAAGTATGTTTTGATTCAAATAAGTGTGAAGTAATAGATATAGGTACAAACAAAGTCTCATTTATAGGAAAGAGATTGAAGAATATGTATATTGTTTTTCTTGAGGATCTTGAAATAAATAGTGAAATATGTTTTGTTGCAAATGCTGAAAATGATAGTTGGTTATGGCATAGGAGATTAGGACATGTAAGCATGTATACTATGTCAAAACTAATCAAGAAAAATTTAGTTGTTGTACTACCAGACATAAAATTTGAAAGTGACAAAATATGTGATGCTTGTCAACTAGGAAAACAAGTTAGAACATCCTTCAAGACTAAGAAGATTGTGTCAACATCTAGACCTCTTGAATTGTTACATATTGATCTATTTGGTCCAATAAGTATAACTAGCTTAGGAGGAAAATCTTATGGCTTTGTAATAGTTGATGACCACTCTAGATATACTTGGATTTATTTCTTGCTCATAAGAATGATGCTCTATTAGCTTTTATAAGTCATTATAGGAAAGTAGAGAATGAAAAAAGGACTAGCCATAGTTAGCATAAGGAGTGATCATGGAGGAGAATTTGAAAGTGATGAATTTGAGAAATTTTACAATGAAAAGGGGTTGGATCACAATTTCTCTGCACCTAGAACACCCTAGCAAAATGGAGTTGTACAGAGGAAAAATCGAACCTTAAAAGAAATGGCTAGGACTATGCTATGTGAGAATAACCTATCAAAATATTTTTGTGCTAAGGTAGTGAACACAACAGCTTATATATTTAATAGAGTCTCAATAAGACCCATGATATCTAAGACACCATATGAGCTTTACAAGGGTAGGAAACCAAATATTTCTCACCTTAGGAGTTTTGGTTGTAAATTTTTGGTATTGAACAATGGAAAACAGCCCTTAGGAAAGTTTGATGCAAAAAGCGATGAGGCTTTTTAGGATATGCATTAAACTCAAAGGCTTATAAGATTTTTAACAAAAGGACTTTAACTGTTGAAGAATCAATCCATGTAGTTTTTGATGAGTCAAATGCTTTATAAAAGGAAATTCATGTTGATGATGATGATGTAGAAATCATAGAAAAACAAATGGAAGAAATGAGCTTAGAAAACAACAAGAATAATGAAGAAAGCTCACCTAGAAGAGAAAATGAAACTCCACCTTTAGAAAATTTGCAAAGAACAGAAAATCAGCATAATGACCTTCCAAGGAGTTGGAGATTTGTAAGAGACCATCCACAAGATCAAATCATAGGTGACATTTCTCAAGGAGTTAGAACTAGGAGAGTAACAAGAGAGACTTTTGATTTTTCAGCTTTCATATCTCAAATTGAGCCTAAAAACTTTGAAGAAGCTGAAAAAGAGGAAAGTTGGATAATGACCATGCAAGAGGAACTTGACTAATTCAAAAGAAATCATGTATGGTCACTAGTACCTAGACCTTCAAATCATCCTATTGTTGGCACAAAATGGGTGTTTAGAAATAAGGTAGATGAGCAAGGAAATGTAGTTAAAAATAAAGCTAGGTTAGTAGCCCAAGGATACAACTAAGATGAAGGAATAAACTGTGATGAAACCTTTGCACCGATTTCTAGAATTGAAACCATAAGGTTATTGTTAGCTTTTGCATGCTTCATGAATTTCAAATTGTACCAAATGGATGTAAAAAGTGCATTTTTAAATGGATTCATTCAAGAGGAAGTGTTTGTTGAACAACCACCAGGTTTTGAAGATTTTGAAAAACTTGATCATTTTTTCAAACTTCATAAAGCCTTGTATGGATTAAAACAAGCTCTTAGAGCTTGGTATGAGAGGCTTTCAAAATTTCTAGTTGAAAAAGGTTATGTTAGAGGCAATATTGATACTACATTGTTCATTAAAAGATACTTAAATGAATTAATTATTGTACAAATATCTATGGATGACATTGTATTTGGTGCAACTAATGAGGTTTTATACAATAACTTTGCTAAAGAAATGCAGGGTGAATTTGAGATGAGCATGATGGGAGAGTTAAAGTACTTTCTTGGTCTTCAAATTAAGCATAGTAAGGAAGGAATCTTTATTAACCAAGAAAGATACACTCAAGATATGCTCAAAAAGTTCGATATGCTGAAGCTAAAACCAATATCCACACCAATGAGTCCATCCACCAAACTTGATCTAGATGAAAAAGGAAAGAATGTAGATCAAAAGCTCTATAGAGGTATGATCGGTTCAGTACTTAACTTAATAGCAAGTAGAATAGATATTCAGTTTAATGTGTATTTGTGTGCTAAATTTCAGTCACAGCCTAAAGAATCACACTTAACAACTATTAAGATAATTTTTAGATACCTCTTAGAAACTCAAACTTTAGGCATATGGTATTCTCGAGAATCAATCCTTAGATTAGTTAGATATTCGGATGCTGATTTTGCTAGCAGCAAAATCGATAGGAAAAACACTAGTGGAACCTGCCAATTTTTAGGTAGTATGCTTGTGTCATGGTCCAGCAAAAAGTAAAATTTAATGGCTTTATCAATAGCAGAGGTAGAGTATGTATCACTAGGAAGTTACTGTGCCCAAATATTATGGATTAAACAACAACTAAAGGACTATGGGTTATCAATGCATAACATACCAATATATTGTGATAATACAAGTGCAATTAATATTTCAAAAAATCCTATGCAGCATTCTAGGACTAAGCACATTGAGATTAGGCACCATTTTCTTAGAGACCATGTAGTGAAAGGTGATATTAAGATTGAATTTGTGAATACTTTGCATCAATTTGTAGATATTTTTACCAAACCTCTAAATAAAGATAGATTCTATGAAATTAGAAGGAATTTAAGAATGATTAGTCTGTAGGAGTTGTGAGGAAATTTTTGGCTCATGCACATAAAAAAGAATGCATTTAGTCGACTAAGGTGAATCTTAGTCAACTAAGAGTGTTTTGTTAGCATTAAATAGTAAGACTCAGTCAATAAAATGAAGAAGGAATAAAATAATGAAAAGAATGTGTTTACCGGGTAATAAAGAAAAGAGAAAAACTGCTTAAGTGAATAACCAAAATTTAGAGGGAATTTTTGAAATTTTAAGCATATGATATGAGGCAATATTTAAGGGGGAGGCGGACAATTTTCTAAGAGGAAATAAAACTGCTGACAATTTCTCTCTCCTCTAAAAATTGATCATCTGAAAATTGAAACCCATTTCCTTTACATTTTCTCCTCTGAAACCGACTCTCATATAACTGAAATCCTTGCCACTTAGAACCTCAAAACCTCTATCAGAAATCTCTCAAATCGAAATGGCAAAAACCTCTCAAAGCGAAGAAATTATTGAAAAGAAAAAAGGAAAAAGGCCACTGGAAGAAGGGTTAGAAGCAGAAATATAGAAGAAGAAATAGGAAATTATGTTTGCTTCAATGACTGAGAAATCTAGGAAATCATAGAAAGAAAAGAAGCAGAAATCAGAGAAGAAGAAGAACGAGGATACAACGCCCAAGAAAGGTACTACCTCTTCTTCTAAATTCAGAAATAAAATACATGAAGAGAGGTTTAGGAAAATAGAGAATGCTCCTATCACTTGCGGGAAATATATTGACTAGGAAAGTTTTAATGAAAATCCAAAAATTTAGACTAGTCTATCAAATTATTTTGATGAATTGAAACTGAAGGAGTATAGCACATTTAAGAATAGATCCTACAGTGCCAACTTGGTGAAAGAATTTTATGCTAGAATAGCATTAGGAGAGGAAGAACTAGATGATTTTGATGACTACATTGAAAATGGACTAAATGTATTTTTGAATGGTAAAGAATTTGTGGTTACTGCTAATGATCTTGGTAATTTGTTGAAAGTTGAATGTGATGAGGGAGAGTTAGAATTCCCAGGAAAATATAACCCACTCTCTTTGTGGGAAATCATATTGGGAGAAAAGAGAAGCACTCATCAAAGAGCAATGCTGGTTTGATAACCAGTCCCTAGATAAGAATTATGCATTACTTTGTTGTAGCAAATATCCATGGCAGAAGGGGGAGTTTAAGCTACATTAGCCTTTAGGATCTTTGGCTGATGGAACATGCTTTTAATATGGTTGCTCTGAACTTAGGCAGATTCATGATTGAAAAGATGAGAGGAGTATGCAAGCTTGAGAAAATTAATCTGCCTTATGGAAATTGTATCACATCCTTAGTGCAGAAAAAAAGAGTCTGGTCCAAAAGATATGAACTGGACATGGTAAAGACCAGAGACCAATCCATTTACTTTGGTAGTTTGTCCAAAATGGGGTACAAGCTTGATGAAGAAAAATTCATTAAAACCCCCAAGGCTGGTTTAGGAAAAGAATCCACCTTACCTACTCAACCAGAAGGAGTACCATCCCGATTCTCGAATGAGGTAATCTTCAATCTCCTTATGAGAATTGATGGAAAGCTCACAGACCAAGGAGCTAGAATGCAGAAAATTAAAGAAAAAATTGTTGAACTGGAAAATGAACTGAAGGGAAAAGGAAAAATGTCATCAAAACCTATTGCTGCAGATACCTCTGTAACACCAAGTATTGCACCAGCACAACAAGGTGCTGAGGGTTCAGCTTTGCAAGCTGAAGGGTTTGCTTTTCATGGAGCAAGTTATGGTGTTCAAGCTGAAGGCTCCATTTACAAAACTGCCAACACTGTCCTTTAGACAGAGGACTCTCACCTTGGTGTTGATCAACCAACTAAGGCCCCATCACCTAAACATCAAAGCAAAGATAAATTAGAACAAGGAAAAGAAGTGCTAGGTTCACCGGATGAAAATGCTCCTTCAGAACCTGAGAAACAACAGCCCTTCCTTCCAAATTTAGAAGAGATATCCATTATGGATGTCGTCCACCAAATGGTTAGGGAAGAACAGGCTGAAAAAGAAGCTGCCAAGGTAGAAGCTCAGCAAGATACATCTGCACCAGCCCCTAGAGTGAAAGCAAAATCTAGAAAAGGGAAAGAAAAAATCACTACAGCACCACAAACAAAGACAAAACCACCTGCCAAAGAAAAGAAAATAATGGCAACAAAAACAACATTCCTCAAAAGAAGGAAGTCCTCCAAATTGGCAGAAAAGTCCAAGCCAACAACAGCTTCTTCTCCACAAGAACCACTTGAAGTGTCTGACACACCCTTGCTTGATCCCCTTACCCAAGAATTACCTCCAGAATCTTCTCTTCAACCCTTAGATTTCAAAAACGCCACTGAAGAATCCTCCTCCTCAACTTCATCATATGAAGAAGATTAAAGGTTGATGATGACAAAAAAGGGGAGAGAATTAAAAGATAGTAGTAGGGGGATAAATAGGAAATGGTAGGATCTTAGAGGAGAAATTATGGAAAACTTAGGGAGATAGGAAGTAAAAACTCTATAAAGGCAGTTTCAGAACATCAACTGATAAATTTGTGGTTATGTGCTATTTGTGCCATGATGGCATTTTGAACACTTGAATTTAATTTTATTGATTATATGGTTGTATGAAAAATGGATGTTGATATGTTTATGGTATTTGACTGCTGAAAATTGAATATTTGCTGATATTTTACTGTCTATGATATTTTGACTGCTGTTGATAAAAATTTGATGTTGGGATTGTATGCTGAAAACTTATTTTTGTTATGACATTGTAAATAAATTGTGCCTAGAAATAAATATGGATGCTGTGTATAGTGTATCAGTTGAATCATGAATGGTATAGACAAAATTTGATGACAATATGCTGTTGACAGACTCTGCTGAATTTTTTATGATAATCTGTCAACATTCTCTTGCTGTAAATCACTTTAAAGTTCTACATATAAATATGTACAGTGTCATTTTCTATATGACATGAATAAAATTTGCTGAAATAAATAAGCAAAATATGCACACATTAAGGAGGAACACATACTTAGGGGGAGCAATCCTCATTTTCTACAGATACTAAAAAGAATATAAGGACACTGTGCTGTTAATCAAGGAATGTTTTGTCATCATAAAAAAGGGGGAGATTGTTGGCTCCATTAGTTTTTGATGATAATAAAACATTCCCATTTATTTGTGTCTAATTTTTCTACTTGAGTGTGCAGGACAAATAATGTATGAATTAATAAATCAATCTTTCAAAGTGTATATAAAAAAAAAGGGATAAAAATAAGGAGACATGATCGATTAATGAGAAGGAAGGTCCTTAGTTGAATAAAAAAGAATGTTGGTTGGCTAAGATTTAAATTGGAGAAATGGCGGGTTGAAGAATATTAAAAAACAGAACTGACTTAGTCGACCAAGATGTGAGTTAGTCGACTAGATGCTCTTTGCCAAAATCTGGACTTCAAGACAAAACTAACTTAGCCGACCAAGATGTAAGTTAGTCGACTAAATGCTCTCTGTCTACAATTTGAACTAGAGCACTAGAAGATAGATTAACAGTTAGAACCAACTCTCATCTGTTTTCAACAGTCATAAACTGCCAAACTGCCATCAGAGCTGTTTCTCCAAGCATAAAAGGGTCTTCCAACTGTTAAAAATTAGTTCTTTGGAAGTTTTGGAAGAGATTTGAGTCATATAGAGCTAAAAAACCAGAAAATCTTCTCTACACCTTTCTGCACTTAAACGCCAATCTTTTGTATTTGTATTCTGCACTCAACCTTGTACCATTTAGATCAATCTTGTGATCATAAGTACTTTCTTTTACTTCTCTTCTTGTATTCTTAGAGTGAGGGAGTCACTCTAAGTGATTGTTTCAAGCTAGGTTTGCTTGAATGTGTTAAGGTTCTAACTTAGCCTCGAAAAGTTAGGTGTTGGGTTTTAGTTTAGCCAGTGAAAAACTATTGTGAAAGGTTTTGGCTGAGCCTGGTAAAAGCCATTGTAAAGCTTGGTGAAAGCTTGTGAATTTCACCGGTTCTTAGTGGAATTGTTTGGAAAATCCTTGGTTGGATAATCTAGGTAGTGGATGTAGGTCTTAGACCGAACCACTCTAAATTCCTGCACATTGTCTACCCTGTTTTTATTTTCTTTGTTCTGAAAATTAGTTCCTCATCTTGTCAAGAGCTGATTTGTGCTATTCACCCCCCTCTAGCACATATAATTGGGACCAACACTTTGTTTGATATTTTTCATGTAATTTGCATGCTTGATTCTTGATGATAATCAATAAGATTGATTTGTGTGTTGATTTGGTATATATCAATTTTAAAGGGTTTTTTAAATTTTTTTTTGCTTTAATTTAAATTTGGACAGCATGTAATTAATGCATTAAAATATGTTTTAAAAGGTTTAAAATCATGTTTAGTTGAATAATTAATAAATGGATTAAAAGGCTTACGAAGCCAAGTTAAAACTAAATAGTTTTGAGATGTTTTGGGGACTAATGTGCCAATTATTTTTTAACTAACATTAGGTAAATGTTATGAGTAGTTTTTTATTGTTAAAAATTAGTTTTATCAAATTAAATTACTGCATGTTTCGGCCAAACTTGATTTAGTATGAAAAAAGTTCATAAAAATCATGTTTTGAAGTTCCAAAACAACAAAGATTCAATGCTGAAAATTTTGGACAGCTATGATCGGTTTTGGTGGTTTAATTCTTCATGAATTTTATGTTTAATTGTTAAACACACTTGCTGAAAATTTTCAACAGTTTTTTCATGAGTTTGACTCATGATTTATGGAGTTTTAAGAGCACTTAAATACCATCTATTTTAATTTTGGG
Organism: Theobroma cacao; assembly: GCF_053813885.1. Lineage (NCBI taxonomy): Eukaryota > Viridiplantae > Streptophyta > Magnoliopsida > Malvales > Malvaceae > Theobroma > Theobroma cacao. Next base: position 40,767,136 of record NC_142647.1, read on the forward strand.
TGATCCATAAAAAATAAGAAATTGTTTCGTACTTTAAAAGCAATTCCTAAAATTAAGGATAGAATTTAATTTTGGGTGATTCATAAAAAAATAGAAAATTGTTTCCTACTTTAAAAGAAATTCCTAAAATTAAGGATAGTATTTTAATTTGAAAAATTCATAGGAAATAGTTTCCTACTTTAAAAAAAAATTTTCTAAGAAAGACAAAGATGAAAAGGCATCAACTTCAAAAGGTAAAAAGCCTACTGGAGGAGTGAAGAAGGACAAGGACACCGACAAATACCATTTCTACGGCAAACTAGGGCATTGGAGGCACAATTGCAAGGATTTTCTTGAATCCATCAAAGGGAAGAAACAAAAGGAAGCTTCCATATCAGGTATGAATCATATGATGATTTATTTTTCACTACTTCGTATATGATACCTTACTCTTTATTAATGGTTTTAATATGTATAACATATTGAAGGAGCAAATGACAAGGAGCAGTGAAGAATAGAACCGTGAAGGTGACCACCTTAGTTGATGGTGATTAAGCTTGTCGACCTAAATTAGATTGTGGAACAATAAATAATTTTAGGACATTGAATGTTTTCATGGCATGATTGTCAAGATGAGATGTTTTTGGTTTTGGACCTATGGTTAAATATTTTATTTTATGTTTAGGAAACATAGATTTATATTTTGCTAGTATAAGATGCTTAGCTTATATATATATTTATATATTTACATTACATCTCATTTTATTTTTGAATTGTTCTAAATTTTTTATCCTTAAGTATAATCTTGCATAGATGACAATCAATACTAAGTCATAATGATAAGATTATTGTGATATTATTTTTCTTTTGATTATTAATCAAAAAAGAAATTAATGAGTTGACTTAGATAAAATTGAGTCATAACTCAATGAATTCATAATAGGATTATGAACATATTTAGTCAAAGAGCATTCTTAATGAAATCTTCAATCTAAATTGAGATTGCTTAGAACTAAATAGCAATTGATTGTCATATTGAATTCATAAGAGATGAATCACAAAGCATTCCAAACCCAATTAAAATCATGAACTAACCTTTGAGAGGATTTCATCCCATAACCAATGATGAATGACTAATGACATGTAACTATACATAAAAGTTATGGATATAACACCCCAAAGGAAAGTAAATAAGTTTACTTGGCAAGATTTCTATACATGATAGAAATAGTGGGAGCTAATGACACTTTAAAAGTCAAAGGTTATGAAATTATGAAATCCAATAGATAAGATCTATGCACAAAAATTGATTTAATAGGATGCATAAAGATGCATAATTCATGAGATAAATCCATTAAATACAAGCCATTAGCAAGATGCATATTAATCCACTACTCATGTAAAATGAGTCTATTAAACAATCCAACATGAATGATTGGATAATAATCTCTATTCAATGTAATAAATTCAAAATAGTTGAATACATTGAAAAAGATAAACATATTTTGTGCACATCATAAGGTTAGTGGGAGTAAGATAAGTTACTCATTAAAAGTGTATAAGATACATTTACCAGTCTAAGAAAAACAAAATGGGACGAAAGAGATAGAGCCTAAAAAGGGATTCAACAAAAGAATTTAGGATTACATGTTAAAGGAGTTTAACATAGACAAAATCCTAAATGTTAAAAGTGATATAAAGTCATGATTGAGTAGTTTTATTGGACCAGTTCCAAAACAAGAGATAACTGCATTATTATATCTATAATCGGATACAAATATTTTGTTTAGGCTATAAAAGAAGAGATATTTGGATCATTGGTTTAATGAACCAATAAATGATTCTGAGTTGTTAAAGTAAGAACAAGAGCCATAATAATGGAATCAAGGTCTCGTTATGATCTAAATTAATATTTCGATTATGACAATGGAGATTGTCAAACATATAAGTTAACATATTCTCAAATATTGCAATTTGAGTTGTCCTAGTAGAGACACAATTGCCAAGCGAAAGAGTTTGATATTGGATATGTTAGCAATTGACTCAAGTGTAAGTCGGAGATTGTTGGTACATGCCCTTGAGCCAATTGGATTGATCAAGGAATATATATTGTCATTTAATGCATATTTAATCACATAATTATATGTGATAGAGATTTTCCTTCATGTTAGTACAATAATAAGGAGTTATTAAGTACTAATTGGATGAAGCCCATGGAACATAAAGCCTTTGCAAGAGAATCGTAAAGTTGTTACAATCATGAGATCACTATGCATCAAAGCCATATTCCTTAAATTGTTCAGAGTCATTGTATTGTCAAGATAGGGCATTGACAATACTCAAAGACTGGTACATGTTAAGCCTCTTTACTTGGGAAGTAAGCAATCAATCTCATAGATTGAAGTATATGGGATACTTGAGGATAACATGTAGGTGCTTGTTAAAGAACAAGTTCACTAAACATGACCCGCTATGAGAACTCCTTTTGGTATTTCACTCAAGTGTCTATGGAAAATGTTCTCATGTGATAGTCGTGCAACTAGTGCTTGGACTTGAGACACTAGGTCATCTTGTATGGGGAATGACATACTTTGATTTCGCCCTTACGGGTCTGGAGGTGACCAGATGCCTAAACAAGGTATTTTTGCATATGCCATGAAGCATGCGAAGGTGAATGAGTGGTCAAGAGAGGGTTCATCACCCCAATGAGGGGATGTATCTCACTTGTTCTTAATTCTTGATTAACTTGTATAAAATCTTTGGCCAAAGCATGATGAATTTGAGGAAAGTTAGTTTCGTAAATTCTTAAAGTTAGTCATGAAGTATGAAAACTAATATGGAATGTCATAAGCGCACACTGAGCCATACTTAATGACATATCCAGGATATTTAATGAAAGGACCGTCTTGCACTGAGAGGCTTATCACTGAAGGGCTTTGTCAAATTCTTTAATTGACTCTCTAACATTTGGGTGGTCATGATGTATTGCTAGATGCTGCTCATGATCTATAAATATAAATTAATTATCAAATTGATATTTGATTATGATTTATATTTATTGCTAACATGTTGGAAGCCTAATGGGTCATGCACATTAAGTGACATAATTAAGATTAAATAAGGATAATTAATTAAGTTGGACTTAATTGAAAAAAACAAAATAAAGTGGGAAATTAATTAAGTTCTTAGAGACTTAATTAAATTAAAATACAACTATTGTATTTAGGGTTACAAATTAGTTTGACTATACAAATATGTTATGTTAGAAAACTAAAACTCTAAGCCTCCAACCAATTCTCAGTTGTTCCATAAAATAAGAAAAGAAAAAATAGTTTTCTTTATCTGACAACAATAAGATTTGGCAAAAACTTTTGGTCTTTGGTTTTAGAAACAAAACTTGCTAGCACAAGTAAAATCCTACCTTTGAGAAGGTCTTATTTAGTCATTGTGTGAATTACTGTTAGAGGCGAAACACTTAGGTGGCTAAAGATTTGACAAATCCTAAAGGTGAAGAAGCAAATATTTTAGATTTAATTGGCTCTTGATTACGATATCTAGAGTAAGGTATGCAACTATTAAACTTATGAGTGTTTATAATTAATTTAAAAGTTACATAAAAGCACAAACATTGATTCTGTAGGATTCGACTATTTCTCTGATTAAATATTATTTTATTTTTTCGTTGCGTTATATTTTTAATTTTTGATTATTTTCTTATTTGAGCATGAGGTTGAATCGCAGCAACTGTAACCCATTCTGTGGATATTAAAATGATGATTTTATTGCATTTAATGAATAACAGTTGGAAACTCATTATGTGACCATTGAAGTAATTGGGTGTAATAAGACTTATTTTTTAGTAGAAGGTAATAGAGAAGAGGTATACGTGAAAAGTTATATGAGAACAAGTTAAGAGAAAAATGTGTACGTGAATAGGTACAAGAGAACAAGGTAAGAGGAGGAAATACTTATACTTCAGAAAAAGGTTATAAGAGAAGGACTTCTTAACTACCTCTATATTTAAGCCACTAAGCCAAACTCTTAGAAAAATCCTAAGATGAAAGTGTTAGATAGTTTGATAATGATGGTACTTGAACTCATGGAATAAAATTTAATGAGCAATTCATTTTTATTATTTTAAGATGAAAAGTTGTGGTTGAAGACTTATGAATAGTTCCCTTATTGAACATAACTCTTTAAATAGTTATATTGTGAAAGAAAACAACTGTTTGAATAGTTATATAATGAAAGAAAACAACTCTTTACATTGAAAGATGTCTACGTTCATTTATTATATAAACAACATTATTACACTGTCATTTTCACGATTCTGATAAGTGTGTTAAGGATTTTGTTGTATCTTGTAAGTTTTAAAAATACCTTAAGGAAAGTGTTTATTCACGCCCTTAAAGTCATATTCTTCTTATTCTAAATTTTTTTTAACATTCTTAAGGTATTATCTAAAACTTTTCGCAATTGTTTTATGATGGAGACTGGTAGGATTCAAGTATGAAAGTTCATTTCTAAAATCAAGAAGTAATCAAACTGGACAAATTCAATGGAACTAATTTCACTAGATAGAGGGATAAGATGATATTCCTATCAACCACATTAAAGATGTTGATACCATGTGTTTTTTATGAACACAAAACATTCTTCATTTTTTGAGTCTAACCATGTTACTTGAGTGTGTAGCAGTAAATTTGATATATTATTGTTTATCTCACACCTCAAATTCCCCACGATAAGTCCCAAGTCCAAACAAAGTGATTGAAAGAAGATAAAAGATGTTCCATAAAGATGAATTGATCAACATATCATTTTAATCAATCAAACAAGTCAAAAAAGAAGGACTTAAAGTTTCACAAAAAGATTTTAATCGATTAACCTACATTTTAATCGATTAAAATAACATTGGAATGGACTTTGAGAAAGACAAAAAGGTTTTAATCAATTAACATAAGATTTTAATCGAGTAAAACAACACTAAAATGCATACTGAGACAAGCAAAGAGATTATAATCGATTAACACAAGGTTTAATAAATTAAAATGGTATTGGAAGATGCTGCACATAATGTTAATCGATTAACCATAGGGTTTAATCAATCAAAATTAAAAGAGAAGGTACTTTAGTGCCAAAAAGTGAAGATTCAAATTTAAGTTGACCATTAAAGGGTGCCAAGTGAAGAAATTTGATCCCAATGTGATTTTAATTGATAAATAATCAGATTAATAAGTTAAAGAGGAAACAGAAAGCTTTTAATCGATTACAGATAAGTTTAACCTATTAAAATGAAGTAATGGGATTAGACCGAGTGGTTTTAATCGATTAAAGCCAACTTTAATTGATTAACCTGAAGTATAGGAAGATAGACAGAAAGATTTTAATCAGTTAAATCCATTATAATCGATTAAAAGGCCAAACAGAGTTGAATTCAAAACTACTAAAAGACAAAATAACAACCAGATTCTTCCTAAACTATTTTCAACAATCAAATTTCACTCTCCAAGTATAAATAGGAATTCAAACGACCATAAATGCATTAAAGAAACACCTAAGAGCTAGATTGAGCCAAGAAGAGCCAAAAACTTATCTTTTCAAGTGTACTTCAGTTCTATTCTCTGTAAAAGTGTTTGAGCTTAAACTTGTACACCTTAAATCAGCTAGGTGATCAATTGTATTTCATTTTATTCTAATTCGTTAGTTTCTTAGAGTGTGCGAGACACTTTAGAGAATAAACTAAGCTTGGAAAAGCTTAGGGATTGTTGTAAGTGTTTAGAGCTTGGTTACAAGCTCACTTTGTAAAAACTTGGTGAAAGTTGTTAATTTCACTGGTTTAGTGAAGTTGGGTTGAAAATCTTTGATTGGGAGATCAAAGTAGTGGATGTAGGTTAAAAGAACTGAACTACTATAAATATTTGTGTTTTGTCTACTTCTCTCTACCTTCTCTTTACTTGGTGCCTTTTAACCTCAACAAGTTTCAAACTCTCCTTTTCAAATTTATTCAAAAGGTTTTCAAACATAGGAGTTTCCTTTAAGAAAATTTTTTAATGTTATTCACCCACCCTCTAGCACTCCATTGGGACCAATAAAAGATTTATTATGTTTTTGGGATGGATCAACCATCAATTTTAGAAAAGATCATGTTAGCAAAAAGAACACAGATAATACCTTATAGAAACATTACTGCAACAACAGCTGCTGTCGCAACCACAACAATTACAATTGCTGCTCCATCCACAACTACTACAACCATTACTGCTGCCACAACCACTGCTGATATTAACATGGAGAAACGAAAACATGATGAGTTTTATATGTCATGAATACATTCTTAATTCTCTTATTGATCGATTGTATGATCTTTTTAGACATAAAACTTCAGCAAAGGAAATCTAGATTGCACTTGAGAAAACATACAAAAAAGAAAAAAAAGGTATGAATAAATTTCTTGCATTGAGATACTTTAAGTTTACCATGACGGATACCAAACCAATTATGGATCAAACACATGAATTACAAATTATGGCTTTTAAATTAAGTGAACTGGAAATCAAAATCCTTGATTCACTTCAAGTGGGAGCAATTCTGTCCAAACTTTCACCTCCTTGGAATAGATATAGGAAGAAAATTTTTCATTCTCCAAAAAGTTTTACAATTTATGAGTTTTAAACTTGTTTTCATATTGAGGTAGAAATTCGTGCTAAAGATGCACTCATTCTTGGATAAAATGTAAACCTCGCCTGTGAAAAAGAAAAGGGTTTTAGAAAAATGAAAAGAAATAAAGTCTAGAAAAATGACTTCAAGAAGTTCAAGAAATTTGAAAGTGATAAAATGTGTTATCATTATGGAAAGAAAGGAAATTTTATCAAAAAGTGCAAGTTTAAAAATTTTACAAATCTTGAAAACAAAGATCGCTACTTGTAGTTCTAGAAACAAAGTAAACCTTATTAAACATGATGTCAAAGAACTTGTTGTGATGGTGACTGAGATGTATATTGGAATGATTATCGAAGTGTACATGACTACTGTAACAAAACATTCATAATGGTGGCTAGATTTAGATGCTATTATTCATGTTTGCAATGACAAAAGGCAGTTTCAGAGTAATGAAGAACTCAAGAGACTAGAAAAAATTCTAATGAGGAATTATATTCCTGTTAAAGTTCAAGGCAAAGGAACAATTGAGTTAAAATTTATCTTAGGGCAAAAATTAACTTTACTTAACATATTCCATGTTCTTGAAATTAGAAAAAATCTTATATCCACACATCTATAATGTAAGAGTGATTTTAAGATTGTACTAGAATCTAATAAGGTTGGAGTATCGAAAAATGTTGTATCTGTTGGAAAAGGATATTCCTGTGATAGAATGTTCAAACTCAGTATCAATGAAATGAATACTTTTTTTGCTTATACTATTGAGTATTTTTTTGATTTATGGCATGCTAGATTAGGTCATTTAAATTTTCAATCTTCAAAATTTATGTCAAAGCATGGCTATATTTCATGTCAAAAAGATAGTTTTGAAAAATGTGAAATTTGTGTTGAGACAAAAATAACTAAGAAACCCTTTTAAAAGTTGAAAAAAAAATCAAAATTATTATAACTTGTATATTCTAATATTTGTGAACTAAATGGTTTACTAATAAGAAGAGGGAAAAGGTATTTTATAACATTCATTGATGATTATTCTCGCTTCATTCATGCTTATTTAATGAAAACAAAAAATGAAGCATTTGACAAATTAAAGGAATTTAAAACTGTAGTTGAAAATCAAAAAGAATAGAAGATTAAAATTCTTCGAAATGATAGAGGAGGAGAATATTTTTCAGACTCATTTTCTCCATTTGTAAAGAGAATGGAGTAATTCATCAAAGAACAACTCCTTATGCACCCTAACATACTGGATTAGCATAAAGAAACAATAGAATTTTGGTAAATATGGTAAATAATATGTTGTTAAGTGCAAAGGTTCCTTTTAATCTTTAAGGAAAAGCACTTTTGATAGCATGTCATATAAGTAATAGAGTTTCTTTGAAGAAATTACTTATGACACTATATAAATTATGGAAAAGTAGCAGAAAACCAAATTTGAATTATTTTAAAGTATGGGGTGTATAGCTTATTATAAAGTCACAAATCCTCATAAGATGAAATTAGGACTTAGAGGCATCAAAAGTATTCTTATTGGTTATGCACAAAATTCAAAAGCATATAGATTGCTTGATTTAAATTCTAATATTATAGTCAAAACTATACATGTTGATTTTTTTGAAAATAAATTTGTTTATTACTCGGTTAATTTTGAAAAGGAAAAGAGAGTTAAAATGGCTCCAACAATTGATGAAAAAAGACAAGAAATTGATGAATCTTAAGAAGAAGTCAAAGATTGAAAAAAGAGAAACATTAAGATTATTGTTATGTTTTTCTAGACACAATCGTTTTTTTAGTTGAAGGAGATAGAACTAATATACTAAATAAAACACCAATTCTACTAAGTATAGATGAAAACCCTAAAACTTTTAGTGAAGCAATGTCTTTAAGAGATGTAACCTTTTGGAAAAAAGTTGTAAATGATGAAATAGACTCAATAATGTCTAATAATACATGGGTTTTAGTTGATTTACCTTTAGGTTCTAAACTAATTGGATATAAATGGATCTTTAGAAGAAAATATGTTCTAGTGGCTAGAAAGACATCCATTAAAATACTTATAGCACTAGCTTCGATTTATAAGTTGCATATACATCAAATGGATGTTAAAACAACTTTTGGGCTAAAGCAAGCTACTAAATAATGACATAAGAAATTTGGCTCATCCATATTGTCTTATGGTTTTAAACATAATGGGGTTGACTAGTGTGTGTACTCAAAATTTACCAAAGATTATGGAGTAATAATATGTCTTTATGTTGATGATATTGTAACATTTAGCAATAATATGATTGGCATAAATGAAACAAAGAAATATTTAAGCTTTGTTTTTAAAATGAAGGATTTGAATAAGGTGGATATTATTTTGGGTATTAAAATTAAGAAACATAATAATGGTTATGTTATTAATCAAAGTCACTATATTGAGAAATTGATTAATAAATTTAAACATCTTAATATAAAAGAATTTAGTACTCCTTATGACTTAAGTAGGAAAATAAATGAGAATGATGACAATAATTGCACAACTTGAATATGCTAGTGCTATTGGAAGCATTATGTATGCTATGCATTGCATTAGATTAGATATTGCATTTGCAATGTGCAAATTATCAAGATATACAAGTAAACCTAGTAAAATTTATTGGAAAGACATTGAGAGAGTTATTGGATATCTTAAAAGAACTAAAAATTCTGGCTTACATTATTCAGACTATCTAGGAGTGTTAGAAGGACATTTTGATGCAAGTTGGATTACCAGTGCAATTGATAATAAGTCCACTTCAGGATGGATATTTACACTAAAAGGTGGTGCCATTAGTTAGGTATCTAAGAAACAAACTTGCATCTTATATTCAACAATGGAGTCTGAGTTTATAGCTTTAACTGCAATAACAAAGGAAGTTGAATGGTTGAAAATTTTGTTATTAGATATAGAGTTTTGGCCACAACCGATGCGAGCCATTTCCTTATATTGTGATAATATTGTTACAATGTCTAGAACATATAGTGATGTCTATAATGGAAAATCTAGACATATTAGTATAAGACATCATTACATTAGAGAATTAATTTCTAGTGAGGTAATTACCATAACATATGTTAAATCTACAAGCAATTTGGCGAATCCTCTGGCAAAAGGTTTATCAAGGGATTTGAGTAGTACTACAAAAAGAATGGGTTTAAGACCCCTATTACACACCAATAGTGGGAACCCAATTTTTAATTAATAACCTTTAATTACAAAGTTCAATGGGTAAAAACAAGTTATTGTTATGTGTGTGTGATGTCTATAATGGAAAATCTAAACATATCAGTATAAGACATGATTATATTATAGAATTAATTTCTAGTGGAGTAATGACCATAACATATGTTAAACCTACAAGTAATTTGGCAAATCCTTTAATAGAAGGTTTACCAAGGGATTTGAGTAGTACTATAAAAGGATGGGTTTAAGACCCCTATTAGACACCAATAGCCGAAACCTAACTTTTAAGTAGTAACCTCTAATTACAGAATTCAATGGGTAAATACAAGTTATTACTATGTGTCTATGATGCACTAATATAACCCATTCCTCAAAATCTTGTTTAAAGATAGTGCAGTCCATTGCGTATAGAGGTTGACATTATAATCTTAATGGAGTTTGAATATTATATTATGGAAAGAAAATGTCTAAAGCAATAGGGACATTAATGAAAACTCTATCTACATAAACATAAGGAGTGGTGCTGCTTCAACAAGAAGAATTTAGGAGATTCTCTTGTAAATATTTATTATGAACAGGATAAGCACATGGTCGTTATGGTGATAAAAGTGAATGACCATTTATAGAAATATAAATGAATACTATGTGTAGTGTACCTTCAATTCTAACTCTAGGAGTCAACGTTCAATCTATGGACACCATTTACTTCGTTAGGGTTTTGAGATGCATTTGCTAATTGATGGTTCAAATCGAGAGATACTTTCTTATATGCGTAGTATTCGTTTGTGTAAAAGGCAGAAATAAAAAATATATTTTATAGAAAAAAACTAACATTTCAAACTAGTGAGAGATTGTTAGATAGTTTGAAAATGATGGTATTTGGACTCTTGAAATAAAATATTAATAAAGAATTAATTTTTATTATTTTAATTTTTAGATTGAATAAACCATATGCTTATTAATTAAAAATTGTGGTTGAAGAGTTATGAATAGTTACCTTATTAAATATAACTCTTTGAATAGTTATATTATGAAAGGAAACAATTATTTGAATAGTTATATTATGAAACGAAACAATTCTTTACATTGAAAGATGTATACGTTTGTTTATTATATAAACAATGTCATTACACTATCATTTTCACTATCAATGTAATAGTAGGGAATATTTATTTCACCGTAGCATCAAAATTGAAGCAGTAAAATGGGTTTTCCTACTCTAGGTGTTTCTCCGAAACTTTTTTATGATCATGTAACTTGGAGGTACTGTCACGACCCGGAACTCCCATCGGGCCCGTGACAACCGCCGTGACGTCCCGATAAGCACTCATTACCCCGAATGTCGATCGAAACCCCGCAAGGCTTAGCATCAACTTCCGCATCTCCCCAGTGAGTGACAGTTATTAAATCTCGCATTTCAAGTAATCATAAGTTGTTTCCAACTCAAAACAATAAAAATATTATTTTCTAGCTCACTAGGGCATTTTCGTCATTTTTTTTTGAAATTTTGAAATCCGTAAAAATGTAATATGTAAGTGGAAACACGTATTTCATTATTTAAATTAAATTTTGAAGTCTAAAACATTCGTTTAAAGTAAAATTATAGCTATTTGAATATAATAAAAACATTAAATAAAATATTCTATTTTCTTAAAACACAATATTTTCAAAGTCTTCCTAAAATAACTTTTGTAGCGTCAGAGTAAAATAAATTTATTCATATAGTAATAAAGATAATTAAAGTATGAAATTTCGTTTACAGTGACACGTGGGCCCCCAACTAACCAAGAAGGTGTAGAGCTACGAACCCTTACTTCCTATGATGCAACTTCGAGATTAATTCTCGTCTTAATCAACTATCAACAAACTGTCTTGAGCCTGAAAAATAGATAGGAAGAGGGGTGAGATTAAATAATCTCAGTGAGTAAACAATTACCATCAAAAGCATCTAAAGCCGAGTAGATGGAGATAATATAAAAACGTTATATCTCAATAATGTTCATAACACAAATTTCGTTTCAATCTATACCAAACAATTTATTTTCATCAAAATTTCTCGGCTTATGAATTTCTTAAACTTGGCCCCTGCCATAATCATTCTCGCGGGTACCTTCGTCAAGGTATCCCACTGAGACCGCCAAAGCTGTTCAATAACCCATACCCATAAACATGTTTTCACATCTGACACACAGCCGTTCCTTAGCGTTGGCTGAGTCTCACTCTCACGTGGTGGCCCGAATGTGAGGTGCACTCAAATCATACCTCAGGAGATACTTCACCCAACATCTCCCCCTGGAGGTAAGTATATAATTGAGTTACCGTGCCCCTCTCATAGGCAGTCCACGGAAACCCCCACCACTGCAGTGACCGTTCAAAATACCACCAGACCCATAAAAATTCCAGAAGCATAATATGGAGAATAAAATGTAATCCAGTCTATCGAGACCAATCCAAAACTATTCATATATTTCATGCCAACCCCAAAAATTTAGCCATCATGCTACCATAGTGTCATAAGCCATAATTTCAATAACATATAAAATCATAAATTTCAACGCAGTCTCCATATACTCAATTTTCCCAAAACAATATTTGATTTCAAAACCAGTATAAATCTCATGTTTATTAAAAAATATTTTAATTAAAAAACATAATATTTTATAATTCAAACTCACCATTCAATAAAAACATCAAACACGTATAATTACTCTAGATATTTAAGACGATATATTATCCACTCACAGTTTTAGGAGTCGATGTACTCCTAATCTCAGTCTTCAATCACAATTTCTGTACTTTTACCAGTGTAATTTGCTCACCACCTATCCACAATGTACAATACATAATTCACCACATCAATGCTTGACCATTATAAAATCAATTCAGGCTCGGTATATATGCATGATATGACATGCAACTTATCCGACTACCGCTTAAATGTGGTGCTGACCTAATTCGGCCTATTACCCGATTAAATTACTAACGCATCCAATTTAATCTCAAATTAATTTTTTTCAATTTCTATTCCTCAATTGCACCCAAATTGACTTAATGTTCCTCAGTGTGGTGCAAATTATCAATCTCGGTAGCAAATTACGAAAATACCCCTAGTGGGTAAAAATTCATATTTTTGCTCCGAAAATTCCCATTAATTTTCTAGGCTCATAATTTATCATTATTCATCATAATTCCTCAAATAAACATCAAGATCAGCAGCCAATATTCCCCTAGAAAATTCCGCCAATAATGGTAATGGAGGAAAATAAATTCTTTTCTTGTTGTTTTGTTCCTAAATATGCTAAACTAACTGAAAACACTAACATAACTTAGAATCAAATTAATCTAACAAGTTTCTCTCTCCTAACCCATTTTTTTCAGAATTGAATTCATCCTCAAATCACATGATTCAACCATGGAAAATGATGGGAATTGCATGGAAATGGTAAATCTTAAGCTAAGCTTGAAAAATCATACCTTTAAACACTTGATTCCTTGAAAAATCACACTTTTTCTTTGAATTTTCTCACTCTAGGGTTTGTTCTTATTTCTCTCTCTCTCCTGCTGGTTCTGGCTGACCATCCCAATGAAGAATTCTGGAATTTTCAAGCCTTTTAATAGGCTTAATAAAATATTATTATTTTATTTACCTTTTGAATATTTTATTATTTTATTTTTTTCTAGCCATCTTTTTTACTTTCTTTTTCTACCACTCAATCCTCTTCACTTATCCATGTCTTCCATAAAATTTCTAGATTTTTCAAAAATTTTGGTGAAGCAAATTTTTAAAAATTACACTTTTGCCCCCGTAAAGTGAAAAATTCATTTTTACCTCAAAAACTGAAAAATTGCCCATAGACATATTTTTCATCCCTTATACTCATACCATTCTCCAATTTGTCAAATGTGATCTAAATTCTCTCAAAATCTCAAATTTTATCCGCAAGTGGAAAAATTACAATTTTACCCCTAGATAGTGAAAATTTCGGTTTGACTCCGAATTGATTCTCGAACTCCTAATTACCATTTTGAGTCATCCTGAAACTGTGAAACTCTTAATTTCACCTTAAAATTCCTATTTGAACTAGTTCGAGAATTAATTGACTTAATGATACCATTAGGGGCAATATCGTCTTTTAACGATTTATCGAACTTCCTAAATATACAAACATTCTATCGAGCATGTGAATGACATTATAATTATTTTACAAAGCAGGGTTTGACAGGTACGGTTTAGCTCCCCCTCTTTTGTACTTTTTATTTTGTAATTAATAAACTTAAATAGGGTTGTTAGGCCCTATTTAATCAAAAAAAAAAAAACACTATCATTTTCACTATTTTGATAAGTGTGTTAAGGACTTTGTTGTATCTTGGAAGTTGAAAAAAATATCTTAAGGAAAGTGTTGTATTCAAGCCCTTAAAGCCATATTCTTATTCTTTTAACAAAATTCTAACAAAAAGTAGCTCGTGAACCTTGACCCTTATTTTGAGTTGTTTTCATTGCTATTTGTGTGAAGTGGTTATTCTATGCAAAGTGGTTGTTCCACTTGTATAAGTTGTTTTGTATGGAGTAGTGCTCCGTTTATTCTAATTGTTCTGTGTGAAGTGATATTTCACTTGTTGTAGTTGTTCTGCATGAAGTAATGTTTCACTTGATCTAGTTGCTCTCTGTGAAGTAGTGCTTCACTTGTTCTAGTTGTTCTTAATATTCTCTATACAACATTACGTTGCAAAATAACTCTAAAGAGAATAATAAGTTAATAGCAAAAATCAACTATTTACATTTTGTCCCTGCATAAGAATTCTTATTTAAGAAGTTTTTATGCACTAATTTAGGGAAAAGTTGTGCTTTGTATTGTAACGTATTGTGTTGCAACACTTTGTGCTATAGCACTTTGTGCAGTAACATCTTATAGTATAATGCTTTGTGTTGTAACACTTTGGGTTGTAACGCATTAAGGTATAATACCTTAGGCTATAACACCTTAAGTAGTAACATGCTACTATCTTGTGTTCTAATTGATTGATTATGTAATAATATAGTTTCCATACATATAATATAAGATTTTTTCAAGATATAAATTGTACAAGGAAAGTCAATATTTTCATAAAAAATCCTTAATTTTTTGTGCTTATAAATAGTGAAGAATAAATAATATCTTGTGTGTGGTACTGCTTTACTATATGATATTTCATTTTTTTTCATTTTTCTTTATTTCTCAATTGTTGCCCCCTGCATGAATTTTTTTTAATTGAAATATGAAACAAAAATTTTCATGCATAAGATGAAAGTTTTTGATTTAAAGAATTTTTTTAATTTTTAATTGATTTAATGATTAGATTAGATTAGATTATTGTAATTGGGAATAAGAAGTAGCATATTTGATTGTTAGGGCACGTGGAGAGATTGTGGTGACGGGCTTCACTTTTCATTTCCATAGGGACCATGGATTTTAAAAGGCTTTGGTTTTTCTGTGGTTGTCCATGTCTCACATGGATTGATATTTCCAAATGCTTTTTGGATATGAAGTTGTTTTCCTTTTTTAATTTATGGCACAACTTAGGCTTTTGCTCATGGCACAAGTGCTATGCGTTATTCTTTGTTTTGCTTGTGGCACTAGTGCCATGTGTAGTTTATTGTTTTGCTTATTTGGTAATGTACACATTTTTTAAATAATAATAATAATTAAATCTAACTTTTTTTTTAAATATATATGATAAATTTTGTTGTTGTTTGTTTTTTTTAGTGTTGAACTTTTTTAATAAATAAAATAATACAAATATTAAAAATGATAATAACAATTATAATTTATGCCACTATAATAAATTTTGATATTTCTTTATGTAGTAAAAATGTAAAATATTAAAAATGCAATGATGTAAACTTTTAATAATTTTCTCACAACAATATAAAAATGTAGTCTTTTTTATTATATATAATTTTTATAATGTTAATGCATAAAATGCTATAAAAAGTGACTTCTTTTAATGGCACATTTTAAAAAAATATGTAGTCCAAAGTCAAATTTGTAATAATGTGCATAAAGAAATAAAAATAATAATATTGCATATAAGTACTTATCTCTTTTTTGGCTTAATGTTAGCAAGATTGGTAAAGATCCTTATGTTCCTTATAAAGTAATGCATCAATTTGAGTGTGATCACCACACGAGCCTTTTTCTCTTGTGTTTCATTGTTTCTTCTAGAAAGACTTTACATACCCTTGGCTAAACTTAAGACTTGCACTCATATAGCTTTTGGTATTCAGACTTCTGTTTGCTAGTAGTGCTTCTGACACTTGTGTAACACGTATGTAATAGAACAATTCGAAAATTGGCTTGTGATAGCCAATATTCCTTAAACAAGTACATCTTAAAAAATGGGAAGTGATATTACAATTCATAAATGATTCTAGTAAAGTTGACATTGAAGTTTAGAGATATAACAACAAAGATTGTTTTACTAAAGAATCATGAAGAGGAGTTGCGAAGACTATTAGATGCTTCTTTCAATAGAGGCTTTTATCAAGAATAATTATATACTTGCTCCAACGTCAAGTATAGCGACTTTTCTCTTTAGAACTCTATAGTTGGTTACTTTTTTTATTAGCTTTTTGGAGGCTTTAGAGTAATGCTATTCATATGAATGTTGCATGCTCACACCTCATATTACTGTATGCAGTCAAAGGAGAACCCTTCAACTCTACATCAAGGAAGTTAACTTTTAACTTGATGTGGAGGAGATTGATTCAGTCCTTTAAATAAATAAGCATAAAGGCTGCAACCAATTTGTGAGTAATAAGCCAGGGTAAAAAATGAGCGATAAAGCTTATGGTGAATAACATAACATTATTACTGTCAAATTATGAGTGATAAATCTAGCGACTGAAATTTGAATGATAAATTATAGTTAAAGAATGAGTGATAAAGCTTGTGATCAATGGAAAAAATATCATTGCAGCCAAAATATGAGTGCCAAAACTTGTGGCTGAAATATTGGTGATGAGCTATAGTCAAAGAATGGGCAATAAAACTTATGACAAATAGCATAATGTCATCACAACCAAAGTATGAGCAGTAAAACTTGTAACTGTAATAAAAGTGATGAACAATGGCCAAAGAATGAGCGATAAAGCTGGTGACCAATAGTATAATATAATAACAGTCAAAGTATAAGTGATAAAACTAGTGGCTGAATGTGAATTTCTTTTTTTTTGTTTTGTCAAATGTCAAATTTCAATACATAAAGTAATAAAAAGTAAAAGTCATTGAAGTATCATACATTAGCAGGAAGTGGGTTGTTTTGAACCCTATTGTTCCCAATTAGTAACTTTCCTGCTTGTGTCTTCTTGTGGAATATTTTGCGCAAGTCTCTACTTTTAAGAAGTGAATGACCAACTGTTCGATGATAGTCACAAAACCTTGAGTTGGACTTTTCTTCTATTGTTGGTGGTCTTGTAACATAAGACAAGTTCACTTGTCCATCTATAACCCATTTGTGGAGAATGTTAACTTTATATATTTTTGATGATAACAAAACATTCCTCACTCATTAATGTCTAACTTCACTATTTAAGTGTGTAAGATTTAATCTTATACCCCTAATAAAGCTGTTAATTAAAACCAAGTTAAGTAGCTTGTTAAGTTTAATGAAGAGTTAATTAGTTAAAAAGGAAAGAGCAAATAATGAACAAGAACAAAACCCTAGTAATTGATTATCAAGGGACCTTAATCAGCTAGGACATGGCTTGTGATAAGATGAAGCAAAATAGAAATATGCTAATCGGTTAAAAGGTCTAGTTGATATGTTAAAGTATAAGGTCTTAGTATCTTCAAGCACCAAAAACAAGTTTGAAAATATTGTTGATCATTGAAGGGAGCCAAAATGGAGAAGTTCAAAATTCAAAGATCTTCTAGTTGATTAAAGGTGATTTTAATCGGTTGTGGTTGAAGGAAGTAAAGCTTCAATAAGTTAAGGGAAGTGCTGACCAATTAGAGAAAGACTACTGTGTAGAGAAGTGAAAACAGAAAGTTTGTAATCAGTTAGAGCCTGCCATAACCAATTAGAGGAAGTTTTCTAAAGAAGAAAAGTTTAAAGACAAAGAACTATTAATCAGTTAGAGCCTCCTGTAATTAGTTAGAGCAAAGAACATAGCAGCAAGATAGTGCAAGGCGGAGAAACTGTAATCGGTTAGAGCTACCTGTAACCGGTTAGTTAAAGTCTGTTTGCCTTTTGAATTTAAATACTAGAGAATAAAATAATGGCTAGAAGTGCATCAGAGTTATTTCTAATGGCTAAAAACTATCTCCAACAGAAAAATCTGACTCCTTAGGTATAAAAGGTAGCTTCAATGGTAAAAAAAAGTATATTTGAAAAGAAAAAAGCTACTTTGAGCTGAAAACAAAATATTCTTCACCAAAAACACTCGTCTTTCATTCCATATCAAGAAAAAGTGTTTGAACTTGATTGTAATCTGTCCAAACTTGTAAAGGTACTTAGTTGTACTTTTTTTTCTTCTTTTTCTTGGGAAATTAAAGTGTGGGAAACACTCTAAAGATTGTTGAAAAGGATTAAAGCTTGGGTTAGAAGCTCACCTTGTAAAAGCTTGGTGGAAGCTGTTAATTCCACTAGTTTCATGAAGTTGGGTTGACAATCCTTGATTAGGAGATCAAGGTAGTGGATGTAGGTTAAGGGGACCAAACTACTATAAATACTCTTGTATTATCCACTTCTCTTTACCCTTCCTTACTTAGTGTCTTGTAATTCTAACAAGTTCTAGTCCTTCCCTTTATCTAGTTGATTAAGTGCACTTCAAGCTTTAAAAGGCTGAATAGAAAATTTTTAATGCTATTCACCCCCCTCTAGTACTCCAATGGGACCAATAGAGAAGTGCTTTCACTCTACATAGTGGAATTGTCTATTTCATCTGGTAACACAAAGTTTCGGTAGTATAAGTTTTACTTAATGCAAAAGTTTTACTTAATGCAATTGTTTTCTTAATAGAGTCGCCAAAATGTAAAGAAGGTTCTTGTGATAAGGAGAGGAAAAGTTGCAAACAATTAAAAAAAGTACTAAAGGTGACGGAAAGGAAGACCATAGTAGTTCTTGAAGTATTGAGTGTTTTGGCATGCGAAAGAGAATAAAAAAAAGAATAAGTACAGAATTAGAGAGTAAAAGAGAATTCAAGAGAGAAGTTAGAAAGAAAAGCTCTAGATGAGAATGTTTTAGCCCTAGAAAAGAGTCATTCAAATGAATTGTGAAGGCTCTATATATAATGTCAAACGTAGCAATTTTTCAAGAGTAGGCTTTAATGTGCGTAATGAATGATATTATTATAAAAAGTTTTAATGTGAATAACCGTTATTGAGACTTATTATGGATATTAAAATAGCAATTTTATTGCATATAATGAGCAACAGTTAGAGACTCATTATGTGACCGTTGAATTAATTGGGTGTAATAAGACTTGTTCTCGAGTAAAAGGTAATAAGGAAGAGGTATATGTGAAAAGCTATACGAGAACAAGTAAGAGAAAAAGTTATACATGAATAGGTATTAGAGAACAAGGTAAGAAAGGACTTTTTAATACCTTCATATCTGAGCCACCAAGCCAAATTCTCTGAAATATTCAAAGAAGAAAGTAATTCGTGAATCCTGTCACTTATTTCGAGTTGCGTTCATTGCTATTCGTGTAATGTGGTTATTTTTGTGCAAAGTAGTTATTTCGCATAGAGTAGTACTCCATTTATTTTAATTGTTTTGCGTGAAATAGTGCTTCACTTGTTGTAGTTGTTCTGTATTAAGTAGTATTTCACTTGATCTAGTTGTTCTACATGAATTAGTGTTTTACTTGCTTTAGTTGTCGTCAATATTCTTTATACAATATTACGTTGTCAAGCAACTCTAAAGAGAATAATAAGTTACTAGCCAAAATCAACTATTTACCATCTTAATTCAGTTTGGTTGTCTATTGTTGTATCGTTTTGTTTGCATCATGTATGAGGCTGTTCTTTCCAATATTAGTAACTCTAAATATATAGTATCCTTTTGTATAAATGTGTACTATTGGACGAACTAACTACATTTTAATTGGATTTTAAAATGAAATTATTTTTTTTATGGATTAAACCCAAACAGATTTAGTTGACCAATTATATATTCATTCTAATTAATTAAAATATTTTTAATTGATTATCATTCGGCAATCAAGCTCATTATTAAGTCTTTTCAAAGAAATTAATTATTGAGGCACATGATTTTGGGAACCTTAAAACATCACAAGAGTCTAACGTGAAGGTGTCAAGCGTTAATCCGATTGACTTGCATAAGTTAACTAATTGATCAGAAACTGCTGATAACTCTTACCAATGAATTTCGAATATAGAAAATTGAATATCCCACTATATATATATATATATGTAAACAGAAGGAAAAGGTAATGAATATCTGACTTATCTAGCAACTAAACCACGAATATTTCCTACTTTATTGCATTTTCTACTCCACAAATAGATATTGTAGAGGGATCTCCTTGACTGTCTGTAATTATATATATTTGTTTCATAGATTCCATGTTCTCGAAATAGAAGACTACTATAAGTTGTGTTCTTACGGAAAGAACATGATAAGCAGAGCAACTCTACTCTTATCAGTGGAGTAATTGCTTTGATTTATTATGTATCTCCATTTGTCTGCAAAGTAGCTTTGCACTTTTGTGGTGGTAACTTGGTGAATTCAAGGAAAATGTGTGCGAAGATTGCTGCAGTTCCAACTATGGTTGCCAAAATGGTGTACCCCCTCCGATTAGAGAGCAAGGAAAACTTCTGACATGATATCCAAGCTCCAACAGAAAATAAAAAGAGGGTAATGAGAAAAACCTACAGGAAAAATGATGAACGAGTTCATTAGTTTTTTGAGCTAATAATGCATCTTCGTATCAATGTATGTGTATGAATGATATCTTACTATAAGTGACTTCGTTGAGCGCCGAAAATCTGTAATTTCTTCTTCATCAAATCTGCCGGTTGCTGCGAATTTGTCTAGTAGAGCATCCTGGTAGATATGCGACGGATGACACAGAAAAAGGGCATTAAAAATTTTTGAATGGAAATATTGCCTAGAAGAAAAGGTCACAAGTATACAAAGTTTATGTAAACGGTATGGAGATACCATTATTTAGAAAAAAGATTAGCTGAGAATTAATGCTTAATCAATTTTTAATTTTTGTTTGGTACATATCAAATATATATTGGACTTAAATTACACAAATGGAAATAGCTCTCTCTTATCTTATAAATTCCATCTTCTTTTCTGAACCTAAAACCTTTATGGTACGTTTGGTTGGCGGAATAGATAGGAATGGAATAGAATAGTTATTATGTGGGAATAGAATGAGGTGGGAATAGAATAGAATAGTTATTACTTAGTTTGGTATGACAAAGGGAATAGAACAGGAATAATTATTATGACTTATTGTAGTGTTTGGTTGGTAACAATAATTTTGGAATAAGAAAGGAATAGAAAATAAAAAGACAAAAACACCCTTTATTATTTATGTGACATTTTATTTTTATTAGATTTTTTAAATATTAATAATCTAGAATTTAATTAAAATATTAATAATAAATCATTTAAATATTAACATTTATTTAATTTAAATATTATTATGATTAATTTTTATTTTATTTTATTTTTAAAATATTAATAATTGATAATTTATTTAAAATATTAATAATTGATAATTTCAATATTAATATTTATTTATTTTTTAAAATATTAATATTTTATTTAATTTAAATATTATGATGATCAATTGTTTTATTTTATTTTATTTTTGAAAATTAATAATTGATTATTTATTTAAAATATTAATAATAGATAATTTAAATATTAATATTTTATTTAATTTAAATATTATTATGATTAATTTTTTATTTTATTTTTTAAATATTAATAATTGGTAATTTATTTAAATATTAATAATTGATGATTTAATTATTAATATTGTTTATCTAATTTAAATGATATTATGTTTATTTATTTATAATTTATTTTGTTTTTAAATAGGAATAATTTATAATTTATTTTATTAATAATTGATAATTTAAATATTAATATTTTATTTATAATTTAATATTAATATTTTATTAAAAATTGGAATCAAGTGAGAGAAAGAGGAGAGAGAGAAAAATAATATTTTATACTAATAAAGTTGTAAATTTTCAAACTTGTAAGGGGTATTTTTGTCTTTATTCATTTTTAAATTTATTCCTCAACCATGGAATAGCTAATACCATGGGGGAGGGTGGTATTAGCTATTCCTTGGTTTTAAAGGATTTTGAAGAATAGCCATTCCTATGGAATGGCTATTCCTTGTATCATTTTCCAACCAAACAAAGGAATAAAAATTCCTTGGGAATAAAGGGGGAATGGCTTAGCCATTCCCCCAACCAAACATGCTATTAGATTTAATGTGTCAAGAATTAACCAATTGTGAGTACCTATCAAGTTATCATTACCCCAAGTAAAAGCATTTGGTTATGTACACGTTGAAGTCTTGGAATTTCAATCTCAAGCTTGCAATCGACTCAAATTTTCATTTATGTAACTCTCACTCACCATAATTTGCTTCCTTTTCTTATATAATAATTAATCTAAAAATGAATCATTATGAGCTGAAGTGATAATTATGGGGCCCTTGCGATTTGCTTACCTTGGCAATGAACCTATTTCTACACCATTGAGCGATGCCTTCATCTGATTCTGGCAGTTCCTTCATCGAATATCGCTTTATATGCACCTTTATCTGTGTGTTGCCATTTGAAACTCCATCAGATTTAGATGTAAACAAACTTCCGGATGCTTGAACATTGATCGAGCAAATATATGCTTACCTTGCAAGGTTGCCTCTTTAGAAATCTCAGCAATGACGGAGACGGGTGACCTTTTTGTATAGCAATTGTAACATCATAAAGCGCTGGAACAAAGGATCGCAAACTCTGTACTGCTGTAACAAAACCCTGAATGTTTCATCAAAAAGGAAAATTTAGTTGTATTTTCAGGAAAGACGTTCTGGCAATTAAACTTTCAAATCCTTTCAAAGGGATTCTTTTCATCAAAGGAACATAAATTCTTAGCAGAAGAGGCAACCCCGAGTAGAATAAACTGAACACTACACTTATTGTTGAAAGCTTCCAATTTTAAACTCTTTTGTTGCACTGGGCAGTGGGCCGACTAACTTTTAAAGATTACTAGGAAAAGTTTTACCTTGGTTCTGGGGATCAAAACGTTCTTGGGAATTGCCAACCCTTTGGTAGAAGCAAATGTTTGAGCTTCTAAGAGTTTATCGGGCGTCAAACGCGTTCCCTCCGCGAAAATTGTCACCCAAAAAGGAATAGGAAAATCCTTAAGCGCTTGAAAACTTGACTGCAATGGCAAATTAGGTAGATATAAATGTGGTAAAACCTGACGTTGATCTGTACAAAATTGAACGTGTTCTAAACAAAAATTACAGAAAAAAATTAAGGTAATCACCCTCCTAACCTAAACATATCCTGAGCCACGAATAATAGCTCACTCCAACCCAAACTTGACTTTACTTTAACCCAATTACTATATCTTATTTGTTGGTATATATTAAACATATTTTTTTTTATATAAAAGGAGATTTCATTCCATATCAACAATAATCAACAACAATATGTTGCGATCTTCCACTTGTCCTATTGCATGAAACTTGACTCAAACCTCTAAAAATTCATCAACTCATCCAAGTTCAAATTCGACCCAACCCAGATTGATGCAAAAAATGCTAAAAGAAATTAACAAATTAGAATTCAATATACGGCCACCCAAATCCCAAACTTGAACATTATGTTTGGTAAGAGGGAAAGAGTAAAGAAGGCAATGAAATGGAAAGAAAATAGTATGTTTTTTCCCCTTCCTTCCTCCAATTGGGAGGATAATATTTTATTTACAATTTTTTTTAATTTCTTTCTTTCTCTCTATTTTCTATTTTCCTTCCTACCAGAACATAGTGAAATGGTAAAAAAATTGAAAGAATCCAATCCACCAATTACCTCTTTTGTTTAATACATAAAAGGAGAATCTTTAGATACGAAAAGAGGAAACATATATTACCTTCAATTTGCTTCCGTCCTTCGCCCAATTTCTATCCACGAAAATAAATTCGTAAAACCAAGTTGTCCAACCAAAGATCTGCCAAATTTTTGTAGGAAAGTATTGACCTTTGTGAAAACTTTCTTGAAAACAATCAAAAAGAAATATACTACTTTTTATTGAGGAATTAAAATATTGAAGGAAGCAATCCTTTAAATAAATATAGTTATACTTAGGGTTATGCTATTAGTGTGTGATAATTACTAATAAATGTTGTGAGAGTAGGAAAAAACAATTTCATCAACATATATTTTTGTGAGTAATTTTATTGCTAAACACTTTGGCATTTTTTATTCGAATTGACTTTAATCAAATATAATATTCCTTAATATTTCCGTCGTTATTATTCTTCTTATTTCGTATATAATTAAGACTTAATTGGATCCAACTCTTTTTAAGTCTCCCTCAAGAAATTGACTAATATTAACTTATATATGTTTTAACTTTATGTAAAATCGGAAATATATAATTTGGTCGGCCCTTCATTATCAAGGTGGACAAAATGCATAGTATAGGCATAATACATAAAAAAGTTTTTAAACAATTCGAAAAAATTTAAATAAACTATTATTTATTTATTATATTTAATTAAGTTTTTATATTTTTATTTTAAATTAAATAAACTTTTATAACTAATAGTTGATTAACTGTTGTTAGGTAAAATGTCACTTGTAATTCTATATGACGTAGCACGCACATATCACAATGGATGATGATATGGAATGTTGACATAGCATTATGATCATGTACTATTTTTCACCTTCTACGTTAGTGCCATATCAGCATAATATGACAAGTGACATTTTGACTAATGACAATTTAATTAATGACAAGTCATATTTTGACTAGTGATAATTAGTCAATTATTAGTTATAAAAGTTTCTTAGTCAAAAATAAAAATATAAAGACTTGATTGAATGTAAATGAATAATAAAGATTTATTTAAAATTTTTAAATAATTTAAAAATGTTCAAATATTATACCTATAATATATTACAATAAGTCATATATTCGATACTAGTGTCAAGAAAGAGTTGCGATAGTTTCAACCCATTAATTATTACTTACTGTCAAGGTTGGAAGTGCGTGAGATAAAGAGAAAATTAAACATACAAACGAAGTAAATTTATAGCGTTATTTAAGTTGAAAATTGAGGTAAAATCCAAAAAGCTTCCTAAAAATATTTCAAAAAGACACCCTAATCTCTCTTATTTTAAAATTATGTTTTTGATCCCTTAACTATTAACACCATTAGTCAACTGTTAAAAAAATTATATTCAATATTACATAAATATTTTAAAACAAAAATGCCCTCTTAAAAAAATCTATTCATATTTTCTTGCAAAACTTAATAAAATTTAATATTTGACAAAGAAGAAAAAACTTAAAATTTAATAAAATTTTAGAACGAGATTTGTGAATGCAGTAGTTTGTCTCACTTTGATAATTAATAAATTTCAATATTTGACAAAAAAAATCTTAAAACTTTGTTTTTTGAAAAGCAGCTTTGATTTCATAATAAAAAAAAATACAAAGAGCTACCAGCCATGTTAAAAACAAGAATCCAAAAAATCAAAATCCAATGATCAAATAGAAACTCAAAATTATTCCCCAGATTGCAAGAAGATTAAGATGTCATGCCATTAAATCTAAAGGCAACCACAAGAGCCCTTTCCCAACAGCTATACAGCAAGCACAATATCAAAAGCAAAACTCAACCCTAACCAAATAAAAAACATAGCAGAGCTGAATCAGGAAATCAAAAACAAAAATGCAGTAGAGCTAAAGCCTTATAAATAGAGAAGGAAACCCACTACATGGTGCACCATCAAACCTTTAAACATTTAATATATAGTCAAGTCAAAATCTTTTTAAATCACTTTAAACTCTAGTATCAAAGAACAAATTTTGGACAAAAGTTTTTCAAGAAAATTAGTAATCACGAGTAAAAAATTAATCTCTTGATCTAACAGCATCAAATTTGAAATATCCATCATTGAACAAAAGATTTACTTTTAATACATTCTTTTCAATAAAAAAGAAATTCTCAAACTGTTGGCGAAATAAAGAGTTTATAATGACAATAGGTTTTAGTTGAAGGAAGAAATTTATGGTTTTCAAGACAGATAAAGCTTCAAGTTTTCAGGCTTTCAAATCAAAGTTTTTGAGTTTTTTTTTATTAAGGTTTTTGAGAGAAGGATAAGCAAAATTTTTTAAAAAGAGAATATGCTTAAATTCATAAAACAATATAAAAGGTATTTATTTCTTAAAATATTTATATAGTGTTAAATCTATTTTTTTTAACTATAGACTAATGGTGTTAACAATCACTGAGTTAAAAACATCATTTTGAAACAAGAAAGATCAAAATGTTTTTTTGAAATGTTTTAAGGGAGGTTGTTGAATTTTACTCTTGAAAACTGACCGGAAGGTATTGCGTAGATTTCTTCGAGATTATGAGAGCGCTGCGAAGACAACCCATGCGCTGTAAAAAAAGAAAAAAAAAAGAAATTTAAGTAATTTTTTTGTACAAAAGAAATAAAGTAATTTTTGAAATATAGTTTCACAATTTAAGTGATAATGAAAATTACCTGTGCTAAAAGCCATACAAGCATCGTATCGGCATCAGCCACATGATTAGGCATAAGAAGAGCATGTTCTTTACCTGAAAAATTGTGAAAATAAATAAAATAAACAAATAATTATCTTTAATATTTCTTGGAATTGTAAAGAGCTTTCTTCTTTTCTTTTTCCTTTTCTGCATTACCCATCAACCGGTAAGTTTTCAAATCTGTATGCAGTTTTACCTGTAATATGAAAGCAAGTAACTTAGGCTACCGAAAGAAAAATGGAAACAACATATACAGATTTGCATATAATTATATATATATATATATATATATATATATATATATATATATAGGCATATATTACAAAATATTAAATAATTTAAGAATTAGGAAGAATTGCAAACACCTCACAGCCAGACCACCACTCCATCAGCCACACAAGTTCTAGCCATAAAACCTCTGAAACTGCTCCATTGATTCTTCTGAATGTGCTTTTCGACAGCGGCCGAATAGTTAGATAACAAGCCACCTGCAAGTTCAATAATGTGAAGAAGCATGATAATTTCCCAATTTATATTAAGTTTTTGGTTGAGAGCATTGCTTTTATCTTTAATATGTTGTTTTGTTAAAAATAAAAACCCATCAGAAAGCTAAGGTAATCAGAAGATTCAAGACCACAACATTTCCAGTATATAAAAAGTTGGAGCCAAAAAACAGTGAACGTTAACCGGATGGTAAACAAGTAGCTAATGAAGATGAGGAATGAAGAAGTAATGGAAAAAGCTATAGCTAGCCAAGACGGGATCCAGTGAAATTACTTGGATGAGATTTATGATGGTGCCGATGAAAATGAACATCAAACTTAAAGGAACACTAGTAACTATGGC
Source organism: Theobroma cacao (assembly GCF_053813885.1). Taxonomy (NCBI): domain Eukaryota; kingdom Viridiplantae; phylum Streptophyta; class Magnoliopsida; order Malvales; family Malvaceae; genus Theobroma; species Theobroma cacao. The sequence goes on from NC_142647.1 coordinate 40,794,618, forward strand.
AGAAATTTCCATTGCCTAACAAAGCCTTATTGTAATGAGTTAAAGCTTATACTCTGACTGATTGGGTACTGGGTGCTATATATCAGACACAGCGGGTCCGGAGATTTTTCCAGACTTATAATTTTTTTAGGGGATCATTAACTATTTATCCTCTTGAGATGATCTTTTAAGGCAACCGGCCATTTGGTCATTGTTAAACACACAACTAACCTCCTATTAGGCTGAACAAATTAATTAAGGCAGACATTAATTAGCAGCAATCATTTTAGGCTTAGGGTTGGTTATGGTCTTTGTATAAAGACTCTAGACTTAGGGGGCGTTTGTCCTAAATTTAACTACTTGTGTGTAATCTCAAAAGTTCGTTAAATTTAATGGTGCCCACAGGAGTGGTGTTAGTCAATTTTTATTGGAGAGCCAAAAACAAAGAAGAATATGGGTTAAAATTTTTTAAAACTAATATATTCAACTTAACTAACAATTAAAAGATTCATAATAAATAATAATTTTATATAATATATAAATCAAAAGGAATAACAAAGAAAGATTTACAATAATCTTTTAGGAAAAGTTATGCTGGATCATATATCCTAAATTTTAATTCATCAATTATTAATTTTATATTGAAAAGGTTAATAATGTCTTTCTTAATATAAACAACTAAATTATCTACAAAACATTTATTATCCATTTTATTCTGAAGTGTTGTTTTTACAATTTTCATTACTGAAAAGATTCTCTTTATAGTTATGGTAGAAACTGGAAGAGCCAAAATAAAGAGAATTAATCTATCAATCAGGATTGATAAAATATGATACATAGATAAAATTTTAAGCAACAGTCAATAGTGCAACATTATAACTTTATATTTAAAAATTATATAATAATTTTTTAATTTTTTAAGACTTAAAATATAAAAAATAAAATCCACATAACAAAAAAGAAGAAAAACATGGTAAGTAAAAGATAGAACCTATATAATAAAAAAGAAAAAAGAAGAATATGGTCGATGGTTCGTAAAAATTTAGAAAATAAAATCTTTAAAAACTATGATCATACGAGTAAATAAAATAAAAAAAAAACAAATAATAATAATTATGGAAAGAAGAAGATAAAAAAAATATAAAAGAAAAAGAAAAATTTGGCATCAGCCGGATGCTTTGTAGACTCTTTGAGGCCTCCGGTTCACCTATGGTCCTCTTTTAGAATCATAGCTATTGCCTTTAAAAAAACAAAAAAATAAAAAAAATTATTTATATTAATTATTGAATAAAAAATTATTTTGAAAAAAATGAAAAGAAAATATATATAAAAAAATTAAAATTTTTAAAACCCATAGTCTTGCTACGCTCCTCCTTGGGTGCGCATCCACATGGTCCATGAAATTTCATGAAAATTTCATTTGTGTTATTCAAGTATACACAATTGTAATTTTTTTATTTAAAATAATAGAGGTTACAATCCAATTTTTTGAATATATATATATATATATATATACTATTAAGCCAAATATTCAAATAAAACAATAAGCCAGCTGTGTTTGCCTTTGGAATGAGACAAGGCTTTTTTGTGGGATAACTGTAGAAGAAACCTCACAATACAAGAAAACAGTACATATTCCTTTCTTATTTGTATTTTCGACACCAAGCTAATTAATCAATGTCTAGATACTTAATTATCTCAACAACCACTTAATTACCCCTTCACACGTATGCCTATGCCTATTGGCAGGTGCAAAGCGCCAGAAATGTTAATACGAGGGTCCAGACAAATTCAATAACTAATACATTGAACAAATTATAATTAATGAAAGAGTTAAATGTGAAAAACAATGTTAAATTCAATTTTTTTTCTAAAAAAAAGTGTACTAGCATGGAAGTAATATAAGCTTCAAGGACAATATAAATAATCGATCAACACATGTATGATTGAAAAAGATAAAAATCTAACTAATAATTAAAAAATAGTAGAATGGAAGTTACAATCATGTAAAAGGAAACTAAAGGGATAAATAGTGAATAAAAAATATTGGAAAATTAAAGCTATTTGCACAATATGTTTTGTAAGAAAACATGGTAATTGAAGTTAATTTGTGTCATTGTAATTTATTTTTTAACTAAATAAACAAATTATTTAAAATGAAAATGTAATAAAGTAATTGTGCCAATTTTAATTTAGTTAGTTGTTTGATCACAAAGCCAAACAAATTCCTTGATGAAATGAGTGCAAATAGTTTCCCTTAATTTGTGAAACTCATTCCAAAACAAAGTATTTAAAAGCTTGCTAGGCCGGCTGTACATGGGCTCTGGCAGCCACCCTAGTTTCGCCCATGCCCATTGGGTACAAAAGCTTATTATACAAATTGCTCAAGCTCACTAAATTTCGTAAATATGTTGTTTTGAAAATTCTAATAGCAATGTTCTATGCAAAAGTTTATATATTTATTTATTTAGGGTTAGGTAAGGAAGGACGAACAAACGTTTCTTCGTCAGTCATCGTTAAGGAATGTGAGATGCATGAGAAGTTCACAAATTTATGAATGGCCAACTCATGATCCTCCAAGTTTCATTTGAGTATTGTCACTTTCATGTCGAAATCTTCAATTATCGAAAATAATATATTTATTCACATCAGTAAATGCAAGTACTAAACTGTGAGTGTCCCTTAATTTTAAAGGCAGAATACCACAATGAATTAAATTACAATTTCACTTGAACATGGTAATCGTTTTCAACATTTTTAACTGAATAAATTTTATCATTAGCAAAAAAACAGAAAATCGTAATTTGAGGACGGGGACCTGGTGTAATTAGGATCATCTCATTCCAGGTTCAGCATCCAGATTTTCAAAAGGAAAAAGTATAGTTGACTAAGGAACCAAGCGTGCTGATTTAACAAAGTCTCAGCTTGCTTATTCGATGGTTAATTTGCTGTTAGTTTAATTTGAACCGGACTAGCTTGGCTTTTAAGTGTTAAGTAGTCTATTTTAGATGTGCATTGAGAAAGGAATCAGCCTTAAAAATTAACATATTAAACCTAGGGTTCGTCAAGAAAGAGTCCCTACATGAAATTGATTTATATATTTTTTTTAATTAGGAGAGAGAAATTTGAATATTATTTTTTAGGCATAAAATCATATATCAACCAATAAACTAAATGTTCTGGTGCTACATGCATGAAATCAAAATATAGTATTATAAGATTTTGCGTTTGGTTCCAACTATCGGGTTGGAGCACCATCACTCAATGGTAGCCACACTCACCTATAAAATACAAAGAAAACTTTTACATAACGTCTTTATCTTTAAAAGATAGTCTTTCACATACATACATACACACATACATATATATATATATATATATATACATAAATATATATTACTTATTGTTTTATATTATGCATACACACATACATATATATATTGCTTCATCTGATACCGTCATTCAAAAAATTTACCGGCTATTTGATGAAAAAATAGAACAAGAGAGGAAAATTGAGGAAAAAAATAAGACAAAAAAGAAAAAAATGGATTAGATTTAGTTTGGTTTTTATTCTTAAAAAAAGATTTAATTAATTTATTTTTTCTTAATTGCATATTTGCCACGTTTAATGCTAGATCAGCCAATAATTCCATTTCATATTTCCACGTGTCCAATAAGTGTCAGGCTATCACAAGAGTTAAGGGAAGTTATAAAATTCATCCAAATAAGGATTTAGATAGTTAAAAGTAAAAGTTTTTAAGGACACGATTAGACGTACTAAAAAGATGAAAACTTATTTAAGGTTTTTTATAAATTTATTTTTAATTTTCATGATTTTTTATTTTTCAATATTAAAATCAGGAAACATTAATTTTATAAAAAATAAAATTTAAATATAAAATATGATAAAATAAAAACTTTCTCTCAAATCCTATGAAAATCAAAGTGGGACATAAAAATTGAGTGAAGAGAGTACATGGCAATTAGAGGTATTACCTGATTTAGAATTTGAATTCTGGCCATAACAACTAAGTACACTTTGGCCACAATTTTAAAGTGTTTTTTCAATACATAGCAAATCCATAGAGGATACCAAGGACTCAAGAATTGGCCAGAGAAAAAGGTCAATGGCACGAACTGAGGACTGGCTTAGAGTTTCCACAGCTAAAGGACAAGGTTGAGTTCAACGTGCAATGGGTTTTGAGATAATAATGTATAATGGCGTGACGGTTGAGTAATATGGGAAGAGTTACGTGGAGGAGAGGTAACTCGTCATGTTGAGCCAAAGGCCACCACAAGATGGAAAAGGTGCCGCGCATCTACCTAATCACTGCAACAGCAAGAGGCGGCCACTCAAAAGCTCCTTTAACTTTTGTACACATAAATATAATGGCTTCCATTTTCTGATATTTAGTTAAACTCAAATTAAATAGGCATGGGATATATATGGATCCTACAGTGACCGATAGTATCCCTACTTTTATCGATCCATTAACAAATATCTTTGTCATTAATTAATACAAAAAATGTTTAAAATATTTTAAATTAAGTCTATGCTATTGTGACAGACATTATATTAATAAAGAAAAAAAGAGAATAATGTTTTTTTGGCTTCTTTGTCTTTCTTTTTTCAACCAATGAATTGTTTTTATAATTTTACTTTCTTTCTTGCAGTGCTGAAATAATAAAGAAGTGTATGTCCAATATCAAAGATTCTACATTAGTAAGAGATGGGGTGGATTTTGTATTTATAAATAAAAGTATTTCTCCACCTATTAAACATGTCTTTTGGATTGAAAACATAGACCCCTGACATCTTGCATCTAGCTGCTTTGTATTGCTTTGAATTTAATTGCACTACATTAAAAAATTTGGGTATATCACGAGGCTACAACAAGTGGATGAACGTAAATGCTCTTCAATTTTAATAGGTTTAATTTAGGTAATTAATTTATTATACTATTAGTAGTAGTGCCTTTCTATTGGTATATGCCTTGAAGTCAATTGGATTGATCAAGAGATATATTGTCATTTAATGTATATTTAATCACATAACATTATGTGATAGAAGTTTTTCTTCATGTTAGTATAATAATAAGAAGTTATTAAGTACTAATTGGATGAAGCCCATGGAACATAAAGGCCTTGCAAGAGAATTGTAAAGTTGTTACAATTATGAGATCACTATACAACAAAGCCATGTCCTTAAAATTGTTCCTTGTCATTGTATTGTCAAGACAAGGCATTGACAGTGTTCAAAAACTAGTACATGTTAAGCCTCCTTACTTGGAAAATAAGTAATCGATTTTATAAATTGAAGTAAATGTGATACTTGAGGATAACATGTGGATGCCTGTTAAAGAACAAGTTCACTGAACATGACTTGCTATGAGAACTCCATTTGGTATTTCACTTAAACGTTTATGTAATATGTTTTCATGTGATAGTCGTGCAGCTAGTCCTCAAACTTGAGACACCAAGTCATTTTGTATGAAAAATGACCTACTTTGATTTCACCTTTATAGGTCTAGAGATGACCAGATGCCTAAACAAGGTGTTTTTAGGTATGCCATGAAGTATGCGAGGGTGAATGAGTGGTCAAGATAGGATTCATTACCACAAGTGATATGAGAGGATGTATCTCACTTGTTCTCAATTCTTGATTAACTTGCATAAAGTCTTTGGCCAAAGCATGATAAATTTGAGAAAAGTTAGTTTTTTAAATTCATAAAGTTAATAATAAATTATGAGAACTAAAATAGAATGTCATAAGTACACACTGAGCCATGCTTTATAACATATTCGGGATATTTGATGAAAGGACCATATTGCACTGAGAGGTTTCTTACTTAAGGGCTTTGTCAAATTTTTAAATTGACTCTCTAACATTTGGGTAGTCATGATGTATTGCTAGATGTTGCTTGTAATCTATATATATAAATCAATTATCAAATTGATATTTGATTAGAATTTATATTTATTGCCAACATGTTAAAAGCCTAATAGGTCACACACATTAAGTGGCATGATTGAGATTAAATAAGGATAATCAATTAAGTTGGACTTAATTGGACTAGATCAATATAAAGTGGTAAATTAATTAAGTTCACAAGAACTTAATTGAATTAAAATGTAACTGTTGTATCTAGGGTTACAATTTAGTTTGGCTATATAAATATGTTATGTTAGCCAACTAAAACTCTAAGCCTTTAACCATTTTTTAGTTGTTTCAAAAAAATATAAAAAAGAAAAATAGTTTTCTCTCTCTGATAGAAATAAGATTCGATAAGAACTTTTAGTCTTTTTGTTTTAGAAACAAAACTTGCTAGCACAAATAAAATTCTACCTTTGAGAAAGTCTTATTCGGTCACTGTGTGGATTACTGTTAGAGGCTAAACACTTGAGTGGTTGAAGATTTGACAAATTCTATAGGTGAAGAAGTAAAAATTTCGACTGTAGGATTTCAAGCCATCTTATTCTCTTTTTAGGATTACTTGCTTCATCATAAGCATTATTGAATTTAATTGGCTATTGATTATGATATCTAGAGTAAGGTATGTAATACTTGAACCTATGAGTGTTAATAATTAATTTGAAAATTGTATGAAAAACACAAACATTGATTTTGAGGGTTTCAGTTATTTCTTTGATTAAATGTATTTTTAATTTTTTACTTCGTTATACTTTTATTTTTCATTATTTTCATATTTGAGCATGAGACTGAGTCTTAACAATTTCATCCGTAGCTACATCTATTAAAGATTTCATTCTAATTGCACTACATTACAAAATTTGGGTATAACAGAAGGTTACAACAAGTAGACGTGCATCTTTACTCTTGAATTTTAATACATTTGACTTAAGTAATCAATTTAAATTTTAAAAGGATTAGATTTAATAAAAAAATTACAGGAATCAACCCTTGTCGTATTTAAAAAATTTGCTAACTAGTTGAATTCCACCTTGAGTAATCATTTCAACAATGCTCTAACTCAAAGGGCTTATTATTGTTTCCGATCTAAGTTGTATTTATGAAAGGGTGACTATTAATCAGTGTAAATCCAAATAATTGATTAAAACTAATTGAATTCAGTTAATTTGATTTGAATTTTTGTTTTCGATATCCTAGGAGAGATCATAGTTTTTCCAATTATTTTAATCAATTTCCAATTATAGCCAAACTAATCAAAACATCGACCATTAATAATGTATTTTTTAAATATATTTTATATATAAATATATATTTTTTAAATATATATATACGATTAAACTAAAACTATTTAGGCTTTATTAATATATATAAATATTTGATATAATTTGCATTGGTATCAGAGATTTGTTTGATTAAGCAGGCTTGATCAAAACCACAACTTAAGACCATGGCCTTTATCAATGATAGTGAAGCTCTACAAATCTTGAAGTCCACCATTCCTCCAATTCAATTGTTCCAGATTCTCAATGTCTAGTCTTCATTAACCTTGCTTCACAATTACCCTTTAAACTTCGAAAAGTTATCCATTTTAGAGAAACTTAATTTAATACCTTACTATATGGGTTCAATATTTTAGAATTCATTGATGGTTCTCATCTATGCTGACCAACCACCATCATTAAAGACAAGATGGAGACACCTAATCCCGCATACTCCCAATGGTGTGGAAAAGACCAATTACTACTTCATGCTATTCATTGTTTTTACCTCTAAAAGTGCTATGCCACTCATTACATCCATTAAGACATCAACAGAAGCTCTGGAATAAGCTTGGTCGTTTCTATGCAAATAAGTCCAAATCAAGAATGATGACTTTTAAAGATCGCCTCACAAGTACCAAAAAGGATCATCACTCTATCAACAAATATTTAGAGCTAATCAAGGTGCACTCGAGATGAACCAACTTTAGTTGGTGTCCTATAGTAAAAGAAGATGATCTAGTGCATCAACATACCAAAAAGAGTTGGCCTAGAATATAAGGAGATTGGAGAAGTAATTCGATAAAAAGGAATAACCATTTGAAGAACTTCATGACAAACTCACTGGATATGAACAATTTCTGTCAAAAACTAACACTACTTAAGAGACCTTCATTATGTCAGCCAACCACACCAAACACACCAACAAGTATACTGGCCAAGGATTTGGTCGCAATTTTTCTTCCAATCATTCTAATCTAGACACAAACTCTTTATTAAGGCCAAAACCAAAAACCTACTTCAACCTAATTCAGTCTACAAGTACTCATCAATCACACAAGCTTATTTGTCAAATTTGTAAAAGAAATTGGGCATACGACAAGACAATGTTTCAAGGCCAAACAACTCTTTCCCTTTGAACCACTTCCTATCACCAATTTAGCTAATTTGTCTCGATCAAAAAATTAGAATTGTTTCATGGACATAGTGGCATCAAATCATGTCACTATCGACTTGAAGAACTAGTGCTTGCATTCACCTTATGATGGCTGTGCTTGCATTCACCTTATGATGGCTTAGCTAAACTTATGATCGACAATGGGTCAAGTTTGCCTATAACTCAGACATGTTCCATTAAACTCAATTTTTACTCTTACCATTTATTCCTTATTAGATGCTTTATGTGTCCCATCCATTTAAAAGAACTTAATTTTGAAAATCTAATAACACATATGTTGAATTTCTTTCTCATTCATTTTTTTTGAAGGATCAAGCCATGAAGGCGACCTTAACTCGAGGCTAGAATAAAGATGATGTCTATGTGATGCCTACCTCAATTAAAGTTACAAATTTGCAACCGATAGACATGGTTGGTGTCCAAACTTCTAAATGTGATTGGCATAAAAGGCTTGACCACCTTTCCACCCATGCTCTTTAACAAATGATTCAATCTAACTCTCTTCCTTGTTTTTCCAATCCAAAATCTAATGTTCTATTTGATTCCTGCAATTGCAATAACAGTCACAAACTATATTTTTGTTGTTTGAGACATCCCCTTGAGTTTTTATACATTAATATTGGGGGCCTTAATTGTATGAAGTCTATTGATAGCTTTTAATTCTATGTTATCATTATGAATCATTGCACTAAATATATATGGATCTACCTTCTAAAAATAAATCAAATCTCTTCTCATTATTTCCTAAAGCCTCATTGAAAATTATTTTGGCACATCAATTATTTCGGTTTACTTCAATGGAGGTGGGGAATATGAAAAACTGAATTCTTTTGCCACTTACGGTATCTCTAATCTTCAAACTCCTCCCCACACACCTAAACACAATGGCACTTCAAAACAGCATAATCGCTATCTTGTTGATATAGGACTTACATTGTTGCATTATGTGCTTTACCTTCCTCTTTTTGAACTTATGCCTTTCAAACAACAACTTACATTATAACTAGAAAATGCACCTGTCTCTTTAATTTTAAATCACACTTTAAAGCCTTGTTTCATGAACAAGCAGATTACTAAAAAATTAAGGGTATTTGAGTGTCTATGCTATCCATGGTTAAAACCTTATACTAAATGTAAACTGGACTTGAAGTCTAAACCTTGTACTTTTTTGGTTATTTTCTTCATCTGAGTGCTTACAAATGTTTTGATCAAACTACTAATAAGTTGATGTTTCTTGGAACTTCCTTTTTTATGCGACAATGTTCCCTTTTCAAAATAAATTCGTACAGACAATTTTGCCTTTTCAAAATCATTCTCTTCCACAATCACTTCAAGCATCCATTTCTAATTCTATGCGGTATACGTCTCCTTGCTCTACTGATATTGAAGGGGATTCGAATCATGCTAAGGTGATCATATACAGTGGAATATTATTAAAATTTTAATTTCCTAAGCCATAGATCACTTTTATTGAAACTAATCTAGAAAAAACCATAAGAGAAATATTTCGACAAACTTGAATGTTTGATGTCGCTTTCTTTGGTGGAGTCCTCATTGGCTTTTTGTTTTTAACTTTTGTACACCAAATGGGATTTATCAAACCATGGCAGCACAATTGTCTTACCTTTAATGGTGATCCACATAGTGATTTGCCAAAATCTCTTCACTAAGAGTGTGTAAATCCCTAAGCCAAATTTTGTGCTAGCAACCTCTCAACTTTGAGCTCCCTTGTGTTTCTCTTTTTTATGGCTATGATCCTATCTCCACACATGAGAACATAAAACATAAATTTTTTGTATGTTTAAGAGGCGGCTAAAGGATTCTTTTATAGAGTGAATTGACCTATTTCACATCCAACAAGGACTAGAAAATGTCTAGGGCTAATTGGGCCTTTGTTTAATACTCCATCAAATCATACTTTATTTAGCTTAATATTTAATTGGATTAAGCTTCTATAAAATCAATTAGATCACATCCAACTAAACTCAAATTTATTTCAACAATTCTTCTTATGTGTGTGACCCATTAAGTGCCTAACATGTTGATAATAAATATAAATGAATTCAATTAAGAATTTATATTTCTATTTGTAGATCATGAGCGGTATTTAGTAATACATCATGACCACCAAAATGTTAAGAGAGTCAATATGGTTTGATTAACCTTTTAGTATACAGTATCTTAGTGTAATCCGATCCTTTCATTATATATCCTAAATAGGTAGAAAGCCTGGCTCGATGTCTACTTTCTAACTTATCCATGTTAGTCTTGCAACTTTCGTATTGACCTATTAAGATTGCCTTGACCAAAGACTTTTAGTCAATATAAGCCAAGAGCAAATGAGATATATCCTTTTCAAATCACTTGGGGTGATGAATCCTCTCTGGACAACTCATTTATCTTTGCATGCTTCATGCCACACCTAAAAGAACTATGCTTAGACATTTGCTCACCTTTAGACCCGTAAAGGTGAAATCAAAGCATGACAATTAACATTTAAGATGACTTGGTGTCACAAGTTTACGAATTACGTACAATACTAACAAATGAGAGTATTTCCATAGACACTTGAGTGAAATACAAATGGAATTCTCATAGCAGGTCATGTTTAGTGAGCTTGTTTATTAATAAGCATCCACATACTATCCCCAAGTATCTCACATACTTCAACCTATAAGATCAATTGCTTACTTCCAAAGTAAGGAGGCTTAGCATGTACCAACCTTTGAGCATTGTCAATGTCCTTATTATTGTCAATACAATGACCCAGAACATATTTAGGAACAAGACTTTGATGCATAAGAACCTCATAATTATAATCTTTATAATTTCTTTGCATGGTCATTATGTTCCAAGGACTTTATTTACATAAGTTTCCCATAACTCTTTATAAATAAACTCATGGATAAAGAAATACCTCATACATTATGTAAAATATCCATAATGTATTTAACATGAAATATGACTAATTAATATAGTGTTTTACAAGCACGAAACTAATTGGATTGCAAGGCTTACATTAATAGATACTTCCTCCCACTTTGTTGTGTTAATTACCTTTAGAAGTGACAACATCAGTCTAACTCTAATAGCATCAACTGACACATAATTGCCTCAAGATCATCTCTAACTATTTCAACTTCAACATCCATTCAAGTGATTGCCACTAGCACTTCTCCCTTTACCTTTTTCACTAGTCTAACTCATTCTACTAACTCATCAACTAATTCTCGACCTCCACGTAAACCATTATGAAGAACACATCCTATGATCACACATTCTCAAAATAACATCTTTAAGCCCAAATCATTGTTCTCCATCATAAAACACCTTCTACCAAAATCGTTGGAACCTACATGTGTATCACAAGCAATCAAGGACCTTCGCTAGAGAAAAGCAATGTTGAAGGAATTTGTGGCATTTATGCATACTAGAACATAAGAGCTAGTTCCATCTCAACCAAATCAACATTTTATTGGGTGTAAATAGATTTTTTGCATCAAATACAATAGTGATGGTAGCATAGTGAGATACAAAGCTTGGTTGGTAATGAAGGCAGCAACGCCATAGGTTAAATTATAAAGACACATTTAGACCCGTTATTAAATCGATCACTAAACCAGCTATTCTATGTATTGTTGTGACTCGAAATTGCCTTTACATAAGTTAGATATGAATAATGCCTTCTTGAATGGTGCGTTAAAAGAAGATGTATTCATGGAACAACTAGTTGGGTTCATTGATTCTTTTCTTTTCTGACATGTTTGGAAACTAAAAAAAAGCTATTTATGGACATAAACAAAAAATGGATTCGTAGTTGTTACCTTTTATTCATTTCATTTTCCTTTGAGATTTCCTTAATATTTTTCATTTCTTCAAATTTTCCATGGACTAAACATAACGCACATGTTTATTTCCCTTAATTACTTGTTTATCTCCTATAATTCTATTTTTATTTTCAATCAGGTAACAACCATGAATCACATTTTCTTTTCAAACACTGTCAATCTTTCTACCCACTTGGAACTAAAAAAGACAAATCATTTGTAAAAATAAAATTATAGAACTTGACCTTAATGATTAGAGATGATAATATAATTTTGCCCTACTAATTTAAGTTTTTACTATTTATCTTATTTTTCATTTTATATTTTTTTTAAAAAATAAAAGTTTGATTTTATTGATATTATCAAATCTAATACCAGTTTATGATATAATAGTTGTAGACTCCTTTTGGCATTCTAACTCTAGTGATAAGATAATTGAACAATTACATCAACATTGCACAAAAGCTTTCGACAACCTCTTATAGAAAACCCAAACTTTTGGTCAACCTAAACTATATCCCCATAAGTCATATGATGTTCACACATTTGTAGCAATAGTAAAATATGTAAAAAAAAAAAAAAAACCCAGAAGGAATATCTTCCCAAATTACTAAATTAAAAATAAAACCATACTCTAGGGCAACAACAACATTTACCTCTAAAGGCCCTTTTTAACTTGACATGATCCACTTTTTGTAAGTAATTTTAGCATTCATCTAGAAGCATCCACAACCTGATATCTAGCCAATCCAAGTAGCTGTCGACCCAAAAAATCAATAAAAAAGACTATTATGACTCCAATCTAGAATTTCTACTCATATTTCATCTCACTCTTACCACCTAAATAATTAAGGGTGAATTTAAAAAATTCCTCTCTCTAAAAAATTAACTTCCATAAGAGTTTTATTTACTTTGTGAGATTCCATCAAAGCTTGGTGAACTAGTGGGTAGAGTTGGTTAAATGTACAGTAAGCAACCTTTTTACTACTTACCTCGAGTGGATCTTTAGAGCTATTTCTTACTCCACCAGTCTATGGTAGGTTGTCATTTAAACGTTAAAAGGCAAATTATGAACATGGAAAGCCAATACTTTGTCTATGGGGGGCAGATTAACCTTATAGAGATAGCTTGCCTTTATTCTACATATCACTTTTTCGGATGTCAAGAAAGATCAAGTACGAAATCAAGAAAATTTAAATAAAATTCTTTGGAGGTTATCCTAACTTGATCTGCCAACTACATCATGCCAGTTAAGATTCAATTTGTAACTACTTGATTTAAGAGGTCTTGGATTGGTGGATATTAAGGTAAAAAATAGAGCACTTTTGAATAGATGGTTATGGCACTATGGAAATGAACCAAATGGTCTTTGGAGGTGCATTGTGGCTGAAAGATTAGGCTCAAATCATAGGAACCTCACACCAAGTCTTCATAATAGTGCTAGAATGTTCAAAATTTTGAAGAATGTCATTAAACCTTTATATGGTGGTAGTTATTTTAGCACATGCATTATTGAGGGCCTTAGCATCTTTTTTCGCAATAGAGGTATAATCGAATTTTGGGATGACAAATGGATCAATGGTTATATTCTCAAATTTGAGTTTCCATGAATTTTCACCTTAGCAACCAAAAAGGATGGGAGACATGTGGACTTTGACTCTTCGAATGTTGAGTTAAGGAGGAATGTATTTGGTTAGAAGAATGAGCAATGGGAACATTTAAGAGTCTTATTGAGGGTCAAATACTTGGGAAACACTATGAAAAGTTGATATGGAAAGGTAACACTAGTGGTGACTACACCTTTAAGTCATTTTGTAGGCAAGTAATGCATATTACGACAGCCCGTGCCCATCATTGGAAGCTTATCTGGTCAGGTTTAGCTCCATTTAAAATTGAGGTTTTCTGCTAGCAGTTATTATGAGATCGATTAGTTGTCAAGGCTTCTTTGGTGAATAAAGGCATTATTAATGTACAAGCAACATCATGTTCATATTGTAAAAAAAGAGGTTGAAACTATCAATCATCTCTTCTTTGCTTGTGAGTGTATGTGGGCTTTTTGGTAGCAACGTGGAGTAATGTGAAACGTGAGTTAGGTCACACATCATGACCCTTTATTTTGCTTTCTTTCATGGTTAGAGTTTGCTAAGTCTTTAAGCAATGATCTTATTTGGAAAATGGTGTGGTATCCAACATTTAAACCATTTGGATTACTATAAATGAAGCTAGATTCAAAAGGAAAGAATGGGATGGTTGTCAAATACTTGAGCTCACCAAGGTAAGAGTAACATGGTGGATGAATGCTAAATGGTCAAACCTTAATCTCTCAATTAGAGATTTAGATAAATGTCCAAATGAGGGAAATAATCCAAGACGAGAGACAAAGGTCAAGAAAAGGGTGATGTGGGAAAAACCAGAAGTTGGGACCCTCAATTCAATATTGATGGAACTTTAAGAGATAACTCAAGTGATTCCAGAATTGATGGTATTTCAAGAGATGAGCATGGGGACATTCTTGCCTATTTTTCTAAGTTAATTGGTCATTCAGAATTGAACTTGGCAGAGCTTCTAGCACTTAAAAAGGCAATTTTGATCTTTGTTGCTACTGGTTGGAGATTAACTCAACCCTTTTTTTTTTTTTCTTGAAAGTGACTCCCATAATGTGGTTCAATGAACATTAAATCCAACCAAGGTGTCTTTGAGAATGAGGTTGATAGTTATTCAGCTCTTTAACCTTCTTGACAAAATTCAATGTTGGCATATTAAACATATTCCTAGGTTAGCCAATGAGGTAGCTGATGCATTGGCTAGAAAGGGGTTCAAAGGCCCTATAACCTTTTGTGGATTAAACTTGAGGTAACATTTCTCAATTCAGGCCTTACTGCTAAAGAATTTGGTCATATTGAAAATGATTGAAGAGTTTGTTTTGATGTTTGATTTCACTTGAAGGTGTTGATTTAATGATGAATGCTTAATGAACGCAAGATCAGCCCTTGGAAATCACAAATATATATGTGGTTCATAGCCCTTTAGAGTTTCTTTTATAAAAGGTGACATGTTATCCTATTTTTTGACTAATAGCTATGTTATCCTCTTTTTTATTTCAAATTTTGAACAAGGTTTATGTGAATCCAATGAGTTAGGAAAAGGTGGTTATGCTGGCCTTTTCTTTTTGTACAAGCAATTGTTTTTGTCTGCCTTATCAGAATTGTACAGGTTTTTAATGAAATAAAATCGATATGTTTTCAAAATTGAATATCTTACGTTTTGATTTGACGAAATTGCATGATATCTTGATTTTGATCTTAAGCATTTGAAATTGTCTAATATTATGTTTTGATCCTCCTAAGATTATACAAATGTTTGAAAAGCAAATTCATGATTAGAAAACATCATAATGCTTTTCAAAACATTGAGTTTTTAGTTGAGTAAATATAAAGCAAACATGCTTTAATTGATATTTGATTATAAAAAAAAAGCATGGAAGAAATAGCTAAAGATAAAAGTTAAAAAGTCAAGGAATATTGAAGACACAAGGCAAAAGTTGACCTTAGAGAAGCTTTAATTGACCTTATGGTAGAATGGTTGATGAATGACTAAAGAATTGTGAAACAGAGAAGACATAGTCGATCTTATAAGCTCCATAGTCGACCTTGTGGCGTGAATGAATGAAAATCATGACAACATGAAGCCATAATCAACCCTAAGACAGAATGCAAGCACAATTCAAGATTTGAGCAACCATAGTCGACTCTGATAAAGCTACAGTCGACATTGAGGTAAAACACTTGCAAAAATTGATGATTTGAGAAGCCATAGTTGACCTTCAAGCACCTATAGTCGACTACACCAAGCTAAAATTTGAAAATCACAAGCTTTTGGAAGTGGATCAAGTAGAAGACCTTAAGAGTCGAGTATGAAGCCCTAATTCAAGATTTTGAAGAACCATAGTCGACCTTAAGAGCATCATAGTCAATCCTCAAGCTTTAGTAATAGCTAGATCTGATTTAAACTTCTGTCTAATGGCTCCAAACTTTCTTAGGACTATAAAAGTTGCCTTTGACTCATTTTAAGGTAAAAGAAGAAAACACTAAAGTGGAAAAACCATAAAGAGACATTCAAGCTCATTTACTTGCAAATCCTTGAGCTGATATTTGTGAGATCAATTTTCTTTTCATACCCAAGCTTAAACCTTTAACTCTCAACCTTTGTGAGGTAAATCTTTGCTATTACTCCTTTGCACACACATTTGTAAAGGTTTTAACATAACCTTGAAAATTAGTATAAGGCTATCACTTGATCTTGTGAAAAAGTCAATGAAAGGATTTTTGCTTGATCCCATTGAAAGGCAAGAATTCCTATGTAGATTGTGTAAGGGTTATCTCTTGATCTCGTTAAAAAGCAATAATCCTTTTATTGGATGGAAAATCTTTGATGAGCCAAAAGAGTGGATATAGGCACTTGAGAGCCGAACCGATATAAAATCCTTGCTCTGTTTTTGACACAAGAAGAAAAACTGTTTTTCAAAAAAGGGTTATGTCATTGGGCTTGCAAAAAAAATTTTAAAATACCAATTTACCCCCCTCTTGGTATTTATTGCATTGAGCTTACTACACTAACAATTGGTATCAAAGCAAGGGCTTAATTTTGCAAGTCTAACAGCTTTTAGTGATTTATTATAATAGCTCAAATCATAAAAAATAAAGGTTATAGCAACCGTGCTTGGAAAAGGGCAATCAATCCAAATGCCATCTCTTTTTATAGGTACTAGTTACCTCTATTGGAAAAAACTTATGGAAATGTTTATAAAATCTATGGACCTAGACATTTGGAATGTTATATTAGATGGTCCACATGTTCCGTATAAGGAAGTAGATAGAAAATTAGTCATTAAGACTAGGATAGAATGGAGTGATAGAGATAAGAAATTAATTTAATTTAATTGCAAAGCTTATAATACTTTCTTATGTGCCTTAGATGCTAGTGAGTTTAAGAAAGTCTCTATGTGTGAAAGTGCTAAGCAAATATGGGAAACCTTAGAGACCATATATGAAGGCATAAACCAAGTTAAGGAATCCAAGATTGGATTGCTTACTTATGACTATGAGGATTTTAGGATGAGAGAAGGTGAATCAATTAATGAAATATTTGAGAGATTTACTAAAATTGTTGGAGGATTACAAGCTCTAGGAAAAGAATTTCCCAATGCTCAACTAGTGAAGAAAATTATTTATAGCCTACCTAAATCTTAGAGACCTAAAGTGACGGCTATAAAAGAAGCTAAAAACCTCAATGATTTTAAGCTAGAAAAGTGAGTAAGATCCTTAGTCACCTATGAAATAGCCCTAAAATGTGAAAGTGAGTTAGAGGAACCTAAGAAAGAGGATGTTAAGAAAAAAGGAATAGTTCTTAAATCTTTAATTGAAGAAGAGGATAGAAGCTTAAAGAGTGAAAGTGAAAATGAAAAGGATATAGCCATGCTAGCTAGAAGGTTTAATAGGTTTATGAGGAAGAACTTTAAAACCAAAAGACCTACAAGGATGAATTTGCCTAAGGACGAACATACAAGAGATCACTTAATATGCTATGATTGCAAAAAACACAATCACACCACATATGAATGCTCCAACAAGAAAAATACTCTAAGGAACTTCAAGAAGAGAGGAATGAAGGCAACTTGGAGTGATAATGATGATTCACAATATAAGGAAGATGATGAAATTACAAACCTTTTTCTCATGGCGCTTGATGAGTACAAGGTATCTCCTATTCCTCATAATATTGATTTTTATACTCATGATCAAAATGATTATACTTTTGATGAATTGCAAGATGCTTATGATGATCTTATGTTTGAATTTAAAGAGAAAATGTTGAAATATAAATGTGTCATAAAAAAGCTTAAATTTGAAAATGAGAACCTAGTTAAAATTAGGATTGAGTTGGAAAATAATGTGAAAAACATGCAACTTTGAAATGAATGAGATGAAAGAGAAAGACAAAAGATTGCATGATACATTTTCTAGATTTCAAGATAGCCAACAAAAATTGAATGACATGTTGGAGTTGCAAAGGGTTTTCTTTAACAAAGAAAGGTTAGGTTATGATTTCACACAAAAAGAAAGCAACCTCAAAAATTTCTTTTGTTTAAGATAATGAAAAGTATGATGGTTTTTCAAGATGCATTTGTTGTTTTAAATTTGGATATCTTACTTAATCTTGCCTTTTGAGACTTGTCTCATAAAGAAACGAAGTTGTAAAGCATACATGAGTTGCAAAAGGAATTAATCTTACTCATGATGAGATGATTAAAAATGATAAGGTTCAGAAGGGAACCAAGGTTGCTAACCGTAAAAGACCTAAGAAAATTTAGGTACAAAAAAAAAAGTTTGAATTTCCTTTTTGTAGGAGGAGCTTACATGCATAAAGTCAATAGCATAAGAAAGAGGTAAATTAAATCATTCATTATTCAAGAAGATTATTGAGAATGATATCTTGGACATGCATTGGAGTTAATGTGCATTCATTCTTGAAACTATGAGAATTTGAAGCACACATTGAATATTCACTTAAATGCTCATGCTTCTCTAGCTACAAAAGTATATGAGTATTAAATCAACATGTTGATTATTCATAGTAATATTCATTTATTATAAGCTCATGATTTGTCCCTATATTGGTTACATGATCCATCCAAGGAAAGGTAAGATCACGTTATGACATGGTTAACTACTTTACTCCCTCTCCTTGTGGTGTTGAACTAATGAATGCTTACAGAGGAGTTGATCATTGACCATGTTTTATAATTCTTAACCAATTAGAATTCACAACAATGAGCTTAATGATATATCAATAAGTGGTGTTCTTTTTTATTGATAATATCTCTTAAACACTATTTTGATTTTGTGCTTAATGATGCCTCAAAAGTGTGCTTAAATAATTGACATATATATATTTAAATAATTGACATATATATATATATATATATATATATAATCACTATGCTCTTCACTATAGTTATTATATTTTTGAAATTTTTGCTTAGTATATTTTGTTGATTATTTGACCAAATATTCATGTGAATGCATTTGTATGCATATGCATGTATGTGTGTGTATTTTTTGATTATATTGTTTGATTGATCATGTGAATATATGATTTTATGTTTAATTGTGGCATGTTGCATTGCACATTGTTCATATCATACATGAATACACTATGCATTGAAGTCATCCAATCCAAAGTCCTCTCAATCACTCATCATGATTTTTTAAAATGATTTTTGAATTCTAAAAATAAAGCTCCAATCACACAAAATTGTGTATCAAACAAGCGTAATTTGTTTTTCAAGCTTCCTTAAAAAGCCAGGCTTTGTTTAATTGTGTTTCGGAAGACAAAATTTGCATTTTCAAATAGCCATAGTTGACTACCACACTTAAAGGATCGATTGCACTCATATTTTATTTTCCAAAAATACAAAATTACAAAGACATAGTCAACTACACGCCTTAAAGGATTGACTACACATCTATTCCAAAGAGCCAAAACGTGTTTTTAAGAAAACCATAGTCGACTATGGCACAATATGTAGTCGACTATCCTTCGTGAAGTTTAAAATTCCTTAAACCTTTCATTTTCCAAATTCATCTAATCTCTCAAGAATTCATTCCTTTTTTTTAAATTTATTCTCCTTAGGTTTTCAAGGTTCAAAGTGCCCATTAAAAGCCCTAAATTTTCATCCACTATAAATAGGGTATTTTGCTTCAATTTCAAAACCGTTGAAAACCATTTCTACTGTGCATAATTGAGTCCTCTAGCTTAATACTCAATTCCATCTTTCCATAGTCAAGTCTCATAATTCCCTAGTCAATTCTCACATCAAACCCTTATCATGGCTCTAGCAAAACGTTATAAACTTACTACTTAAAGAGGTGAAGGAAGCTCTTCGAATACAACTCAGTTTCAAGCCCTAAACTTTCTCACCAACGAGGCTTATGAATGCTACAGGAACTCCTTCACTTGAAGGATTGTCTACCATGGTTGGGTAATAGATCTTAAATTTCTTGAAGAATTTGGTTTCCTATATATTGAAAAGTTTAAAGCTTTGGGTTGGTATAACTATCTATGTTTAAATATCCTTGTGTATGAAAAACAGATCAGAGTTTTCTATAACAATGCATGTATAAATTTTTGGGATGAGAATGATGCACTACATACTTGTGAGAATGCTTTCACCACTTACATCATGGGTAGATTATTCAAAATAACCTTTGAACTGATTAGAAATGTATTTGTGCTTTATAGTGCACCTGATGCAATGACCACCATTAGTGATAATCTAGTGGTGCAAGATTTAGAGTGAGAGCTTTATGTGCATAAAGTTGGTGCTCTTGATTTGATTATTGGGTTGTCCATGATGGATAGGATTCTGCATTTAACAATTAGTTGGACTTTCAGTCCTATACCTAGTAAGTATTCATTCATGATTGGAGAGGATTTGTGGTTTTTACATCACATTAAGGCACAAAGACCCATTGATCTTGCCAACTTTATTTTTGCAGGTTGGTACTAGGAATCTTGATAGAGTTATCATTTTTAGAAGGGTTATAATGCGAATGTAGAGAGGAGCACTTGGGTTCACAAAAGGCCATCTCAAGAAGAGGCTGGTAATGATAATGATGATGAGAACATGCCTCTAGTAGCTTCAACCAAACCATCATCAAGTGCTATGCATTCTAGCTCTGCTGGTAATATGGGTATAGATACAAGACTTGATGCTATAAGGGAAACATTGGAGGAAAATGGAAGGCAACTTGATCTTTTCCAAGACACCATAGAAGAGAAAGTGGACACCATTCACCGTGCCATGGCAACAAGGCTTAATGACATTGATCAAAATATCTAGCACATGCTCCAACATGAAGAGTTCTTAGAAGCCTATATTGCACAACTCCTTTCTGAATAAGGACCTTAGCTTGGATGTCTTGCACTTCACTCACTCATGCATCCCATCATCATGTTTATATTTATGTTTATGTAACCTAGATGCTTGCTACTTTGGATGTTTAAATTTTATATCTTCATGAACTTAACAGTTGTAATGCTCACATGATTTTACTTATATGTATGTGACATTATAGGGTGAAATTGTTGGCTCCATTAGTTTTTGATGATAATAAAATATTCCCATTTATGTGTGTCTAATATCCTTACTTGAGTGTGCAGAAAAGTAATATATGAAATTAATTTATTGACTCTTCAAAGAGTATTTTTGAAAGAAAAAGAGGGATAAAATCAACAAGATGTAACTAAATAACAAGAAGGAAGTTTATTGGTGAAACAAGGAAGAACATTGGTTGACCAAATTTCAAATTAGAGAAATGGTGGGCTGAAGAGCTTGAGAAACAAAATCAATTTAGTCAACCAAGTAAGTCGATTAAGTGCTCTCTGCCAGAATCTGCAAAACCAGAAACAGAACCAACTTAGTTAACCAAATTAGTCGACTAAGAGCTCTCTGTCTGCAATTTGAACCAGAGCACTACAAGATAGATTAACAACTAGAACTTATCATTAACTGTTTCAAACGGATATAAACTGCCAAACTGCCATTAGAGTTGCATTTTCGAGTATAAAAGGGTCTTCCAACAATTAGAAAGAAGTTTTTTTTAAGCCTTGAATGAGATTTGAGCTATAGAAAGTAGAAAAACCAGAAAAGTTTCACTGCACTTGTCTGCACTTAAACACCTACTCTTTGCATTTGTATTTAGCACTCAATCTTGTACCAATCAGATCAACAAGTCATCATAGGTACTTTCTTTTACTACTTCTCTTGTATTCTTAGAGTGAGGGAGTCACTCTAAGGGGTTATTCAAGCTTGGGATAGCTTGATTGTTGTAAGTTGTGGTTGAGCCTTGGAAAACTACATTGAGTTTTAGTTAAGCCCATAAAAAACTAGTGTAAAAGGTTTTTGGCTGAGCCTGGTAAAAGCCATTGTAAAGCTTGGTGAAAGCTTGTGAATTTTACTAGTCCATAGTGGATTTATGGAAAAATCCATAGTTGGATAATCAAGGAAGTGGATGTAGGTCTTGGACCGAACCACTCTAAATTGTTGTGCATTTTATACTCTGTTTTTGTTTTCTTAAGTTTTGAAAATTAGTTTCCAATCTTGTCAAGAGCTAAATTGTGCTATTCACCCCCCCTCTAGCACATATTATCGGGAACAATAATTGGTATTAGAGCTAGTTCCTTGTTTTTAAGGCTTAACATCATTTGGGAGGATCCAAAGGGCTCAACAAAAAATCATAGTTGCTGAGGGATAATCAACAAACAACCCACCTCTGTTTGATGGCTCTAATAACCCTTATTAGTAGGGTTGTGCAAACGGATAGTTCAATTAATTCGGTTACTGGATATCCAGTAACTGAACTAACCGAACTCCTATATTAAACTAACTGAAATCAAACCGAAGTAAAAATGTAACCGAACTAACCGAAACTGAACTAACTCGGTTAGTTCAGTTCGGTTACCAAAAATCGAACTTAATAATTTTTTTTTTCAAAATAAAAAATTATTTACTTGCATCAATAACCTGTACATTTGCAAAAGAAAGCAAAACAAAAGAATTGCTAATAACGTTATTTACTCTCTTTCGGCACCTTCTCTTTACTCCCAAATGGGGCTTGTATGACAAAATATATGAAACAAAGGTAGAGTCAACTTTAATAGAGACACAAAAATTCATGATCACAAGAAAAATTGACGTGACATTGGCTCATCAATGCTAATGAATCTGTCCAGTTGATGAAACTATAGCAGAACCCCAAAGGCATTAAGCATAAAATAAGAGCTGTAACGCCTAAAAATAAGGGACCCCAAGCTTGAAGAGCACCACAGCCACAGGAAGCAAAACAGAATAAAGTTGGGTTGAAGCATAGCACAACTCAAGGCCCCAATACCCTAAGCAGTAAACAGTCCAACGACATTAACATGTTATTTTAGCAAGTTAAGCGAAAATAATCGAGTTTAATTTTCCATATACATAAATATTAACACTAAAAGGCACCTGATGCAAAGTAAAATATTAAAGCATGAAAGCAAAAATAGATCGAAGTGAGTGCTTAAACTCGAAAACTAAGCTAAAAGAGCAATTTCACAAAAAAAAAAAAAGAAAGGAAAAGAAAACAAATCAATTCAACAAACGGGGTTTCACGAAATCATCTAATTTCTTGATGAAGTTGCAGAGAAGAGGCCAAGAGGGGGGATCAGGGGAGAGTCTGAATTGCAGTCGGCAGAAGCAGGAATCACGAAACATGAATCTTTGCGAAAAGAAGAGGAGATCGAGAAGATGATTCATTTGGGGTCTCTCAAAATCATCGAATTTCTTGATGAAGTTGTAGAGAAGAGGCTAAAAGGGGGGATCGAGGGACGAGGGGAGAGTCTGGACGGCAGTCAGCAGAAGCAGGAATCACCGAATCAGAAAGGGAGAGAAGTTGAGAATGGAGACGAGAGCCAGTGAGTCATGGGATAGTGAAAAGGCAGAAAGGGTAAAGGGCTGAGGAATTGAGAATCTGAGATTGGGTATAGGTTTAGGAATTTTTTAGGAAAAATCTCCAAAATACCCTTATTTGTATTCGATTAGTTCGGTTAGTTCGGTTCAAAATTTTTTTAACTGAAATTGAATCATAAAAATTACACTAACCGTATTCTTCTAACTGAATTAACCAAACAACCGAACTAACCGAACCGAAAAAAATGAACTCATTTCGGATCGGTTTGGTTATTCGGTTATGTGTGTATATGCTCACCCTTACTTATTGGAGCACTAAAATGTCAATTTATATTAGGGCTATAGATTATGAAATGTAAGATGTCATAACTGATAGACCCTTTATGCCCTCAACCGTGAATGTAGTGACAATTGAGTTGATGCCCAAGCCAAGGTTTGAATGGACTGAGGCTGAAACTAAGAAAGTTCAAATAAACTTTAAGGCCATCAACACATTACATTGTGCCTTGACCCCCACTGAATTTAAGAAAGTCTCAAGTTGTACAACAGCTAAACAGATGTGGGAGAAACTTAGGATAATCCATGAAGGGACTTCTCAAGTCAAGGAGTCTAAAATTGCTCTCTTAACACATAGTTATGAAATGTTCAAAATGGAGCATGGTGAAGACATCACCAGCATGTTTGATAGGTTTACAAACATCACAAATAAATTGAGTCAGCTAGGCAAGCCTATCTCTGAACATGAATTAGTTAAAAGACTACTTAGAAGCCTACTAAAATTCTGGAAACCAAAAGTGACTGCCATTAGAGAGGCTAAAGATCTAAACATCATCACTCTCGATGAGATTTGTGGTTCTCTTCTTACTCATGAGCTGGAGCTTAAGGAAGAAGAAGAAGAAGATCGAAGGAAAACAAAGTAAAAGAAATAGAGCATTGAACTTAAAGCCAGCACCCTTGAAGAAAAGCTGGAAGAGCTTTCTTGTGATGATGATGAATAATTAGCTTTAGTTGCAAGGAAATTCAGAAAGCTAATGAGTAGAAGAAATCGAAGGCTAACTAGAAGAGGTTTCAGGAAAGATCAAGGTGCTTCATGGAAAATAAGGAACAAAAATGACTTCAACAAAAAAGAGGAGATGATCTAATACGAATGCAAGAAACCTGGTCACTTCAAGTCCGAGTGTCCATTACTGAAATATGAAACCCCCAAGAAAAATAAGAAATCCAAGAAAGCAATGATGGCTGCTGCATGGTTGGACAGTGACATATCAAGCTCTGAAACTGATGAGAAAAAATCTGAGGAAAGAGCAAACATTTGTTTAATGGCACAAGAGGATGAAATAGAGGTACCCTTATCCCCCTGCATTAATTATTATGATGATTTATAGGATGAGTATGAGTGCCTTTATGATGAATTTGAAAAGCTTTTTTCAAAATACAAATCATTAAAGAAAAAGGTTGCATTTCTTGAAAATTATTTGGAGCAAATCAAACAAGAGTTTACTTCTATTTTTGAGCAAAGAAATATTTTGCAAATTGAGTTTGAACACTAAAAAACAGACTTTGAGGTTTTAAAACTAAAGCTGGAAAACAAGTTTGAAGCTTTGCAAATAACTCTTGATGAAAATATAACTCTTAAAAGCTTGAAAAATGAAACCTCAAAAAGAGTTGTATACCACAATAAAAATTCATCTAAAGCATTGCCTAGATGTTATAATTGTGGTAAACATGGTCATTTATCATATGAGTGTTTAAGAAAAGAACAAAGTAGAAAGTTAAGAAAATATGGGTTTCTAAGGGATCCTTTGTTGCTACTAACACTCAAGGACCCATCAAAGTATGAGTACCTATAAAGAAAAACTGAAATTCTATTTTGTAGGTTTAGCTGGACTTAAATGAGACATGTTTAAAAGCTCAACTCAAGAAGAAACAACCTTGGTACTTGGGCAGTGGTTGTTCACGGCACATGACAAGACATGAAATGCTATTTGCTCAGCTGGATAAGAGAAAGGGAGGAACCGTATCCTTTGGAGATGATTCAAAAGGAAGAATTCATAGTATAGGTACGGTTGGTAAGAATTTCCAAACTCAAATTAGTCATGTGTTGTTAGTTAAAGGCTTAAAGCATAATTTACTAAGTATTAGTCAATTATGTGATAAAGGATTTAGAGTGTGCTTTGATTCAACTAAGTGTGAAGTGATAAACATGAGTACAAATAAAATCTCATTTATAGGAAATAGATTGAAGAATATGTATATAATTTTTCTTGGAGATCTTGAAGTAAATAGTGAAGTATGTCTTATTGCAAATACTGAAAATGATAGTTGGCTATGGCATAGGAGATTAGGACATGTGAGCATGAATACTATGTCAAAATTAATTAAGAAAAATCTTGTTGCTGGACTACCTGAGTTAAAATTTGAAAATGATAGGATATGTGATGCTTGCCAACTAGGAAAACAAGTTAAGACATCCTTCAATTCTAAGAAAATTGTGTCAACATCTAGACCTCTTGAATTGCTTCATATTGATCTATTTGGTCTAAAAAGCACAACTAGCTTAGGAGAAAAATCTTATGGCTTTGTTATAGTTGATGACTATTCTAGATATACTTGGGTGTATTTTTTTGCTCATAAGAATGATGCTCTACAAGTATTCTTAAGTCATTGTAAGAAAGTAGAAAAAGAAAAAGGACTAGCCATAGTTAGCATAAGGAGTGATCATGGAGGAGAATTTGAAAATGATGAGTTTGAAAAGTTTTGCAATGAAAAGGGGTTGGATCACAATTTTTCTACACCTAGAACACCTCAGCAAAATGGAGTTGTAGAGAGGAAAAACCAAACCTTGAAAGAAATGGCTAGGACCATGCTATGTGAGAACAACCTACCTAAATATCTTTGGGCTGAGGTAGTAAATACAGTAGCTTATATTCTTAATAGAGTTTCAATAAGACCCTTGATTTCGAAGACTCCATATGAACTTTATAAAGGTAGGAAACCAAATATTTCTCACCTTAGGAGCTTTGGCTGTAAATGCTTTGTTTTGAACACTGGAAAACAGCCCATAGGGAAGTTTGATGCAAAGAGTAATGAAGTAATATTTTTAGGATATGTTTTAAACTTAAAGGCTTATAGAGTTTTTAGCAAAAGGACCTTGACTGTTGAAGAATCAATTCATGTAGTTTTTGATGAGTCAAATGCCTTGCAAAAAGAAGTTCATGATGATAATGATGATGTAGAAGTCCTAGAAAAACAAATGGAGGAAATGAGCTTAGAAAACAACAAAAATAATGAAGAAAGCTCACCTAGAAGAGAAGATGAAACTCCACTTCTGAAAAATCTGCAAAGAGCAGAAAATCAGTATGATGATCTACCAAGGAGTTGGAGATTTGTGAGAGATCACCCACAAGACCAAATAATTGGTGAGATTTCTTAAGGAGTTAAAACTAGGAAAGCAACTAGAGAAACTTGTGAGTTTTCAACTTTTATATCTCAAATTGAACCTAAAAACTTTGAAGAAGCTGAAAAAGAAGAAAGTTGGATAATGGCCATGCAAGAAGAACTTGATCAATTCACAAGGAGTCATGTATGGTCATTTGTTCCTAGACCTTCAAATCACCCTATTGTTGGTACAAAATGGGTGTTTAGAAATAAGGTAGATGAGCAAGGAAATGTAGTTAGAAATAAAGCTAGGTTGGTAGTAAAAAGATACAACCAAGAAAAAGAATAGATTATGATGAAACTTTAGCTCCGGTTGCTAGGATTGAAGCTATAAGGTTGTTGCTAGCTTTTGCATGTTTCATGAATTTTAAATTGTTCCAAATGGATGTAAAAAGTGCATTCTTAAATGGATTAATTCAAAAGAAAGTATATGTAGAACAACCACCTGGTTTTGAAGACTTTGAAAAATCTGATCATGTTTTCAAACTTCATAAAGCCTTGTATGGATTGAAACAAGCTCCTAGACCTTGGTATGAAAGTCTTTCAAAATTTCTGGTTAAGAAAGGGTACGATAGAGGCAGCATCGACACTAAATTGTTCATTAAAAGATATCTAAATGATTTAATTATTGTGCAAATATATGTGGATGATATTGTATTTGGTGCAACTAATGAAGCTTTATGCAAGAACTTTGCAAAGGAAATGTAGGGTGAATTTGAAATGAGCATGATGAGAGAGTTGAAATACTTCCTTGGTCTTCAAATCAAACAAAGTGAGGAAGGAATCTTCATCAACCAAGAAAGATACACTCATGATATGCTCAAGAAATTTGATATGTTGAAGATGAAATCAATTTCTACACCAATAAGTCCATCCACCAAACTCAACTTAGATGAAAAAGGTAAGGTGTTAGATCAAAAGCTCTATAGAGGTATGATCGACTCTCTTCTCTACTTAACAGCAAGTAGACCAGATATTCAATTTAGTGTGTACTTGAGTGTTAGATTTCAATCACAATCTAAAGAATCACACCTAACAGCCGTTAAGAGAATTTTTAGATACCTCATAGACACTCAAGAACTAGGAATATGGTATTCTAGAGACTCAACTCTTAGGTTAGTTTGATATTCAGATGCTGACTTTGCTGGCAGCAGAAATGATAGAAAAAGTACTAGTGGAACATGCCAATTTTTAGAAAAGATGCTTGTGTCTTGGTCCAGCAAAAAGTAAAACTCAGTGGCACTGTCTACAGCAAAGGCTGAATATGTATCATTAGGAAGCTGTTGTGTACAAATCCTTTGGATCAAGCAATAATTAAAAGACTATGGAATAACAATGCATAATGTACCAATTTACTGTGATAACATGAGTGCAATCAATATATCAAAAAATCCTATGCAGCACTCTAGGACAAAGCACATTGAGATTAGACACCATTTTATTAGAGACCATGTGATGAAAAATGATATTAAGATAGAATTTGAGAATACTTTACATCAATTAGCAGACATTTTTACCAAACCTCTGAGTGAAGATAAATTCTGTGATATTAGAAGAAATTTAGGGATGATTAGTGTGAAGGAATTATAAGAAAACCTTAAGCTCTCACATAGAAAATAGACTGCTTTCAATCGACTAAGGATTTCTCAGTCAACTAAGAGTGGTCTAACAGCCTTAAACAATAAGACTCAGTGAGTATAGAGAAAAAAAAAGTAAAATGTGGTAAAAATATGTGTTTGCCGGGTGCAAAAGGAATGAAGAAAAATTGTCAAAGGTAAATAACCAAAATTTAGAGGAAGTTTGAAATTATAAAGAAATAAAATAAGGTTGCACTTAAAGGAATGTGAACAATTTTTTTTTACAACTGCTAACTGCCTCTCCTCCTCTCTCCCTTGAAACTCGTTGCTCTAAAAACAAAAACCTCAATCTCCCTGTTTGCCTTTGAAACCGACTCAAACGCTCAGAAATTTCTACAACCAACATGGCTAGAACATCTCAGAGCAAAGAGATATCAGAAAAGAAGAAAGGGAAAGGCCAATGGAAAAAGAAATAGAAACTAAAAATGTGAAGAAGAAACTGAAAATCATGCCTAGTTCAGTGAAAGATATATCTAAGAAACTTAGAGAAAAGAAGAAGAAAACTTGCAAGAAAAAGGAAACAGAGCCCTCACTCCACAAAGGTACTAGTTCTTCCTCTTCAAAATTTAGGAATAAGTTGCATGAGTATAGATTCAAGAATATCGAGAATGCACAAATCTTTTGTGGAAAATTCATTGACTGGAAGAGTTTTAAGGAAAATGTAGAATCCAAACCAGTCTATCTAAGTACTTTAATGAACTAAAACTAAAAAGCTACATCACCTTTAAGAATAGGTTTTACAGTCCAAGTTTGGTCAAAGAGTTTTATTCTGGAATTGCTTTGAAAGGAAAGGAATTAATAGATTCTGATGATTATGTAAAAGATGGTTTGAATGTTTACCTAAATGGAAAAGAGTTTGTTATGACTGTTGAGGATTTAGGGAACCTACTGAAAATAGAGTACAAAGTAGGTGAATTTGAACTGCTTGTAAAATATGATTCGACCTCATTGTGGGAGATTATTATTGGAAAGAAAGAAAAATATTCTTCAAAAAGTAATTCTAGTTTGATAACCAGCCCTCAGATCAGAATTCTACACTATTTCATAGTAGCAAATATACAAGGTAGAAGTGGAAGCCTTAACTACATCAGCTTCCAGGATCTTTGGCTGATGGAACATGCTTTCAATGGGGTGTCTTTGAATTTGGGAAGATTTATGATTGAGAAAATGAGAAGTGCCTACAGACTTGATAAGGTAAATCTGCCGTATGGGAATGTGATTACATCCCTTGTGCAAAAGAAGGGAATATGGTCAAAGAGATATGATATGGACCTAGTAAAAACCAAAGATCAAGCTATTCAGTATCGCAGCTTGGTTAAAATAGGGTATGTACTTGATGGAGAAAGGTTCATTAAAACCTCCAAGATTGGTCCAAGAAAAGAACACAGCTTACCTGCTCAACCTGAAGAAGTTCCCTCTAAATTTTCAAATGAAGTGATTTTTAATTTGCTCATGAGGATTGATGGTACGCTAATTGACCAAGAAATGAAGCTACAGAAAATGAAAGATAAAATCACGAAGTTGGAAAACAAGCTGAAGGAGAAGGAAAACATGCCATCTGAACTTGTGGCTGCAAACAGCTCTGCCACATCCAACACTGCACCTGCACAACAAATTGTTGAAAATTCAGCTAAGTCAATAGAAAAATTTGCTCCTCATGTTGAAAGTTTTGGCATTCAGGCTGAAAATTTCACCTATAAATTTGCTAGTCCTACTCTGTAGACTGAAGACTCCCCTCAAGGGGTTGATCAACTAGCCAAGACAACCTCCCTTGAACCTCAAAGTAAAAATGATACAGAGATAGATAAACACCAGGCATCTCCTCTAAACTCAGAGGAAGTTTCCATCATGGATATCTTCCACCAAATGGTTAAAGAAGGAGAAGCTGAAAAGGACACTGCCAGGACAGAAACTCAAAAAGATGGTGAAGGTGTGGGAAAAGGAAAAAAATCTGCATCAGCTGCCAAAGTAAAGTCAAAAGCAGGGAAAGCCAAAGCCACTGCAGCACCACCAACTGAGGCAAAATGATCAACCAAAAGCAGGAAGACTATGGCAACCAAGATAGCTTTTCTTAAAAAAAGAAAGTCTTCCAGGTTGGCAAAGAAATCCAAACCAGTTTCAGCCTCCTCTCCAATCTCTGTCTCAGACAAGTCCTCACTAAAACCTTCTCCAAGACATTCATCACCTCTCCGAGAGCCCTCTCATTTTCCTCTCATCCCTTTCTACAGCACTGAGTCCTCACCCTCTAACTCATCAGATGAATATAAGCCTGTCACGACTTGGTACTCCCCTCGAGCCCATGACAACCGTCGCAGTGTCCCGATCGACACTCATTACCCGAAATGTCAATCGAAACCCCGTAAGGATTTAATATCAGTTTCTCATTTCCCCTGTGAGTAACCATTGCCAAATATCATGTTCTAAAAGATTTTAAGCTATGTCCCACTTAAATCAATAAAAAAATGATTTCTGTCTCACAGGGGCATTTTGGTAATTTTTCCTCAAAAATTTCGAAACTAGCTAAAAGTGTAGTATGCGAGTGAAAAACACATATTTCATAATAAAAAATAAGTTTAGATATCTAAAACATTCATTTAAAGTGAAATTATAACTATTTGAATATAATAAAAATATTCAATAAAATATTCTATTTTCTTATAAAATAATATTTATAGAGTTATCGGTAAATAATTTTTGTAGCGTAAAAGCTAAATAAATTCATACATACTGTAATACATATAACCAAAGTATAAGATTTAATTTACAGTGACACGTAGGCCCACGAATGACCAAAAGTATCAAAAGCGGTAAACCTACAGTTTTTGAGAATGCAAGTCCAACTGTAGCCCTCAACGAAATGAGCTATTTACTGACTATCCTAAGCCTGAAATGGGTGAAAAGGAGGGTGGTGAGATTATATAATCCCAGTGAGTAAACAAAGATCATCTAAAATATCTAAAGCTGAGTAAATGGAGATAGATAAAATAGTTTAACATACTATAATTCATCACCTTTCAACTCATTTCAACCAAATAAAATTAATTCATATAAATCGAGTAATCAACATGGCTTATGAATTTCTTAAAAGCTTTGGCTCGTGCCAAAATCATTCTCATACTCAGTTATTAGGGATACTTTGGCCGAGGGCTATCCCAACCGAATCCGCTAAGGCTGTTAAAAAGTTATGTACGCATAAATCGTGTTTTTATTTTGAAAACATAGTCGTTTCTTGGCGTTGGCTGAGTTCACCCTCACGTGGTGGTTTGGCATGAAGTGAACTCTAAAGTTGTACCTCGGGAGTTACCCTACATGCCTCTCCGACCGAGGTAAGAATATAACGAGGTTATCGTGCCCCTCTAATAGGCTAGTCCACGGAACCTGCCCACTGCAGCAAGCTAAACCCACCAATTCAATAAAATCTCAACCGCATGACATGGCAATTATATCACAATCCAGCCTCTCAAGGCTAAATACACAGTTCATATATTTCAACACAAATACCAATTTAGCCATTCATGCAAATATTGTCATAAGCCATTCGATTCAAACCATGAATTTACAACACATGAAAACAGTCTCTAATTACTTTATTTTCAAACCATCATTTCATTTCAAGACAATGTTATAAAATCATTTCATTAAATCACATTTTAATTACAAAACACAAAGATTTACCATTTAACTCATTTTCCATAAAATCACAAAATCAGATAAAAATCACTTTAGATAATTAAGATAATAGTAAGGTTACTCACTATTTCGGGAGTCGAATTTCGAGTACTTCGATTCTTGATCCTCAAGTACTATCTCTTTACTTTTGCCAGAATGTTCAGCAGCTAGACATAATGCACAATAAGCCATTTACTACCTTTGTGCTAAATTGTTATAAAACCAATTCAGGCTCTATACTAATGCATGAAATGGGATGTGAATTGTTCGGATTATCGTCTAAACACGGTGTTCTACACAAATTCAATTGTGTACTTAAATAAAACGGTATTGGCCTAATTCGATCTATCACTCGATTAATTGGCCAATATGTCCAATTCAACTTCAATTAACTCCATTTTTCTTCCAATTTTCCAAACCATTAAACACAAGTCAAATAGCATAAAATTTAGCAAAATCAATTTCACATTTTCTCTTGGGAATTTCGGCCATGGTGGGTGCATTAATACTATGATTTTTCCTACTTGATTTTCTCACCGTAATTCATCATTTCCTAACCAATTCACTTGAAATAAAGTCAAATCCACCATCCACACTCTACATGAAAAATTCGGCCAATGATGGGTGATGGGAGAACATGAATTTTTCTTGCTTGATTTTCATGCTACACATCACCAATCAACTAAAAACACCAGAACATCTTCAAATCTAACCAAAACAACCATCAAAATCTCTCTCTAAGTGTTCGGCTAGCAAGAGATTCATCATGAAATCATGTGATTCAACCATGAAAAATAAGAAAAAATTGCTTAAGAAAGAGAGATCTCAAGCTTAATTAAAAAATGTTACCTTTTTTTTCACTTGTTTCCTTGTATTTTCACACTTTTCCCTTGAATTTTTCCACCTAGGGTTTTGTTCTTCCTTTTCTTCCTTTGTTCTTGCTCTGGCTGGCCATAATGAAGAGAAATGGGCTGGTTTTGTGCTAATTTATAGGGAAAATTATAAAGAAATAAAAGCTTGACACTTGTCACCTTACCATTGGTTCATTTTTAAATTCTTAACTATTAAGCTTTATTTCTCCACCACATAAAATCCTTCAATTATCCATGATAATATTGGGTAAAATCCATATGCTCGACAAGTGTTGGGTGGTATACAATTACAATTTTGCCCTAGGGTGGCAAAATGACTATTTTATCCCTATGCTCAGAAAAACACCAAAATTAAAATTTTTCACTTCTCAAACTTAAATTATGTTCTAAATAGTCAATCTTGATCAAAAACTTCTTCCAACATTCCAATTTTAACCTCGAGTGGCAAAATGACCGTTTTGCCCCTAGGTCATGAAAATTCCAATTTGACTCCTAATAGGTCTTCGAACTTCGAATCACCATTTTAAGTCATTTTGGGGTTTTGAAATTCTCAATTTCATCTTAAAATCTCTATTTGGACTAGTTCAAGGCTTAATTCAACTTAATTGTACCATTTGGTACATTGTCGTCCTTTAACGATTTCTGAGGTATCCAAGTAAGCAACATGCATTCTTATGTAGGAATGGCATAATAAATATATTGTAGAGTCGGGCTTGACAAAGCCCCTCCCTTTGATGCTGACAAAAAGGGGGAGTAGAATAGAGTGGGTGCAGGAACCAAGAACTAGAGAATTAAAAAATGTTAGGGTAGAGGAACCAGGAAGAAACCTAGGAAAGGAAAGAAGACAGAATCAAAGATGAATGAACTTAGAAAAATAGGAGATAGGAAGAAAAAAAAGTCCAGGGGCAGTTTCGAAACACTTGTTGGTTAACTGTTATTTGTGCCATGGTGGCACTTAAACACTCAGTTTTAATTCTGTTATTTATGTGGTTGTATGTGAAAAATGAATGCTGATATAACTATGTTGCTTTATTGCTAAAAATTGAAGTGTGCTAATATTTTGTTATTTTGGTATTTTGAGTGTTATGAACAAAATCTGCTGGTGCCATGTTGATATTGATTTACATGTTGATAAATGATTTTTGTTATGGCATTGTGGATAATTTCTATTTGAAAATAGATATGGATGGTATGGATAGTATATCAATTGAAACATAAATGAAGTGAACATTATCTGAAATCAATAAACTATTGACAGCTGCTGAAACAATGATGAAACTCTGTCAACACTTAAAGCTGAAAGTTTAATGATGATCTGCTAATACTTACTTGCTGCAAATCACTCTATATTGCTGAACACATGTATACTCTAAATGTACAATATCATTTTCTATATGATGAGAATAAAATTGGCTGAAATAAATATAAGCAAAATATGCACACACTAATGGGGAGCTTATACTTTGGGGGAGCAATCCTTAATTCTTTTTCAGAAAACTAAAGAGAATTAAAATGACACTATGCTGTTAATCAAGAAGTGTTTTGTCATCATCAAAAAGGGGGAGATTGTTGGCTCCATTAGTTTTTGATGATAATAAAATATTCTCATTTATGTGTGTCTAATATATTTACTTGAGTGAGCAAAAAAGTAATATATGAAATTAATTTATTGACTATTCAAAGAGTATTTTTGAAAGAAAAAGAAGGATAAAATCAACAAGATGTAACTAAATAACAAGAAGGAAGTTTATTAGTGAAACAAGGAAGAACATTGGTTGACCAAATTTCAAATTGGAGAAATGACAGGCTGAAGAGTTTGAGAAATAGAATCAATTTAGTCAACCAAGTCAGTCGATTAAGTGCTCTATGCCAGAATCTACAAACCAGAAACAAAACCAACTTAGTCAACCAAGTTAGTCGACTAAAAGCTCTCTATCTACAATTTGAACCAGAGAACTACAAGATAGATTAACGGCTAGAACTCATCCTCAACTATTTTCAACGAATATAAACTGCCAAACTGCCATCAGAGTTGCATTTCCAAGTATAAAAGGGTCTTCCAACAATTAGAAAGAAGTTTTTTTGAAGCCTTGAATGAGATTTGAGCTATAGAAAGTAGAAAAATAAAAAAAGCTTCACTGCATTTGTTTGCACTTAAACGCCTACTCTTTGCATTTGTATTTAGCACTCAATCTTGTACCAATTATATCAACAAGTGATCATAGGTACTTTCTTTTACTACTTCTCTTGTATTCTTAGAGTGAGGGAGTCACTCTAAGGGGTTGTTCAAGCTTGGGATAGCTTGATTGTTGTAGGTTACGGTTGAGCCTTGGAAAACCACATTGGGTTTTAGTTGAGCCTCTGAAAAACTAGTGTAAAAGGTTTTTGGCTGAGCCTGGTAAAAGTCATTGTAAAGTTTGGTGAAAGCTTGTGAATTTCACTAGTCTATAGTGGATTTGTGGGAAAATCCTTGGTTGGATAATCAAGGTAGTGGATGTAGGTATTGGATCGAACCACTCTAAATTGCTATGCATTTTATACTTTGTTTTTGTTTTCTTAAGTTTTAAAAATTAGTTTCCAATCTTGTCAAGAGCCAAATTGTGCTATTCACCCTCCCTCTAGCACATATTATCGGGACCAACAAAAATTATATATATATATATTGCTTTTTGATTGTGTTGAATTGATATATTTCTTCATGCCTTGGTTGAAAATACATTGACTAGAAATATATCTTATTGCTTTGGATTGATAGTTAGACATTCTTTGATCTTAATGCTCATATATTTGATGATTTTCACTAACCATTGTCTCTTAAGACTCGGTGCTTAAAGCTCACTCTTTTATTCATTTTTTATATAACAAAAGGGAGAGAAGGTTTATGAGCACATTAAATTGCTCGTACTATTCATTCAAAGTTGAAACTTTTTGAAAACTTCTTGAAACTGCATGCATGTGTTGAGGGGAAAAGTATAGACTTCATATTATTTTTCAAAACCCTCCTTACTTGAACTTAAAAGTTTTCAAATAAAGGCTTAGAGACAAATACAGTCAGGGGAGAATTTTCAAGAGATTTTAAATGCAAATATGCTCATAATTTTGTCATATCAAAAAGGGAGAGATTGTTAGCATTAAATATCTTATGTTTTGATTTGACAAAGTTGTGTGATATCTTGGTTTTGATTTTAAGCATTTGAAATTGTGTAATATCATGTTTTGATCCTTCTAAGATTATACAAATGTTTGAAAAGCAAATTCATCATTAGAAAACATGACAAAGCTTTTCAAAACATTGAGCCTTAAGCTGACTAAATATAAAGCAAACATGTTTTGATTGATAAAATAGGAAAAAAACATGGAAGAAATAGCTAAAGTGAAGAGTCAAAAAGTCAAGGAATGTTCAAGACACAAGGCAAGAGTTGACCCTAGAAAAGCTTCAATCGACCCTATGGTAGAATGGTTGATGAATGACTTAAGAATTGTGAAATAAATAAGGCATAGTCGACCCTATAAGCTTTATAGTGTACCTTGTGCCATGAATGAATGAAAAATCACGAAGACATGAACCCATAGTCAACCTTGAGATAGAATGCAAGCACAATTAGAGATTTGAGTAGCCATAGTCGACCCTGATGAAGCTATAGTCAACTCTAAGGTAGAACATTCGTAAAAATTGATGATTTGAAAAGCCATAGTTGACCCTCAAGCACCTATAGTTGACTACACCAAGCCAGACTTCGAAAATCACAAGCTTCTGGAAGTGGATCAAGTAGAAGATCTCAAGAGTCGTGTATGGAAGCCTTAGTTCAAGATTTTAGAAAACCATAGTCAAACCTAGAAGCATCATAGTCAACCTTCAAGCTTTAGCAATGGCCAGATTTGATTCAAACTTGTGTCTAACAGCTCCAAACTTTCTTCAGACCATAAAAGGCTACCCTTGACTCATTTTAAAGTAAGAGAAGACAACACCAAAGTGGAGAAACCTTAGAGAGCTTATCTTTTCTCTGTAGCATTAATCTTAGTCTTCCAACAAAGCAATCAAAAGCCATTCAATCTCACTTACTTGCAAATCCTTGAGCTGATATTTGTGAGATTGATTTTTCTCTTCATACCCAAGCTTAAACCTTTAACACTTAGCTTTTATGAGGAAAATCTTTATTATTACTCCTTTGAACACACATTTGTAAAAGTTCTAACTTAATCTTGAAAAGTTAGTGTAAGGGTTATCCCTTAATCTTGTGAAAAAGTTAGTATAAAGGTTATTGCTTAATCCCATTAAAAACCAAAAATCTCTTTGTGGATTATGTAAGTGATCCTTTTAAAAAGCAAGAATCTTTTTAGTGGATTGAAAATTCCTTAGTAAGCCAAGAGAGTGGATGTAGGTGTTTAAGAAAGTTGAACCACTATAAAATTCTTGTATCTTGATTTATTTTTATATCTTGTGATTTATTGTTGATGCTTGCTTTAAAGAAAAATCACTTGCTTTGTTTTTTACAGAAGAAGAAAAATTGTTTTTCAAAAAAAGGTTATTTGTCATTAAGCTTGCAAAGAAAATTTTAAAATACCAATTCACACCTTTCTTGGTATTTATCACATTGAGCTTACTACATTAACATAATATAATATATCATATTATAGTGCTAGCAGTCACAAACAGATAGTGTATTTTGTCTCATTGAACTAAATACTTGACGTTATAGCAAGCGTTAAGTCGAGTTTCCACCATGGGTGACTTTAAATTTATGAGCTTGAACTTGTAGATACTATAGTTTTATCCAAGCATTTATGCTTGTTTGTTTTATTTTATTTTACTTTATTTCATTTTATTTTGCTTTCTTGTAACGGGGTACCTCTAAGCACAATTAAAAGCTGTGCTTCTTTGATGTCCTTGAAGTATGACCTTGGCTATTGTAAAGTAAACCCATTACTTTAAGACCCATGAATCCTAAATAAAAAAGAAAAATAAATAAAAATAATAATAAAAAAGAGGAAAAAGGCGGTTGTAGCAGCTTACCATGGCAATTCACTAGGTAACTACCATTGAAGCGTCAAAGATCAAGTTTAAATTCAAATTTTAGCACCTAACTACAATGAAGAACTGACACTTGGTGAAAAAAGATTTGATTGTTGAAAAATTATAAAGGTGTCACCTTTGAATCAAATTTAGACGAATCAACATCTAGATCAGCAAGAATTGATTCTTAGACAAGAAGAATTGACACCTAAAGAATGAAAAATTGATTCTAAAAAAAACAGAAAGCTTTAGACTAAAGAAGAATTGATTCTCGAAAAGAAAAAGTCGATTCTCGATAGTTGTTAAACACAAAAGAGACAAGAAAAATCACTAGTTTCTCCATGAAGTCATCCTCAATGGCTATAAACTTTTTCCAAGTATAAAAAGGACTTCTTCAACAAAATTTAGGCAAGAGAAGAGTTGAGATAAAGATCATTTGATCAAAAATCAAATGAGATGAAAAAGAAGAGGAAAAGGAGAGAAAAACCAAGCTAGAGTAAGCCATTCATATTCTTCCAAAAAACTTGTAAGCTACCTTGTGTTTTCCATCACATATTTAGTAATCATTTTTCTATTCTACTAGAATCTTCCTCCATGTACTTATTAATAAAAACCCACCTTCTACAGGTATCATTTACTCTAAGCTTGCACAAGAGAAAGGTTATGCCCTAACCTTTGAAAGACAGTGTATGCTTGCTCCCATAAAAAGGTAATGTGTAAAGTTATGCTTGATTCTCTTGAAAAAGCAATGTGTAAAGGTTATGCTTGAACCTTTAAAAGGAAATTTTTCTAGTGAATTGCAAACTCCTTGTTCAGCAAAGAGAGAGGATCTAGGTGCTTTTGGAGAAGGTCGATGTTGGTCCTAATGGAGTGCTAGAGGGGGGGTGAATAGCACTAAAAATTTTAAGCTCAACCCTTTTTAAAAGATAGAGCTTTTAACTGAGTAGGGGAAAATGAATATGAAGCTTTTAGTGGCTAAAAAACACTAAGTAAGGAAAGATAAAGAGAAGTGGACAATGCCAAGCTATTTATAGTAGTTGGGTCCTTTTGACCTACATCCACTACCTTGACCTCCCAATCAAGGATTTTCAATCCACCTTTACTATACTAGTGAAATTTACAACTTCTACCTAGCTTTTACAAGGTGAGCTCTCAACCCAAGCTTTAATCCCTTA
Organism: Theobroma cacao; assembly: GCF_053813885.1. NCBI lineage: Eukaryota > Viridiplantae > Streptophyta > Magnoliopsida > Malvales > Malvaceae > Theobroma > Theobroma cacao. Next base: position 40,834,100 of record NC_142647.1, read on the forward strand.
CAATAAGTTTTAGAGTGCTTCCTACTCTCTAATTTCCTAAGAAAGAAAAGAAAAAGAAGCACAACTAAGTACCTTTACAAGTCTGGATAGATTACAATCAAGCTCAAAAACTTTTATTGGATTTGGAATGAAGAATAAGTGTTTTTGGTGAAAAATATTTGGCTTTTTGCTCAAAGTAGCTCTTTTCTCTTCAAATCTTCTTTCTTTGACCATTGGAGCTTCCTTTTATATTTGAAGAGTTAGATTTTTCTATTGGATATAGTTTCTAGCTGTTAGAAACAACTCTGATGCACTTATAGCCATTATTTTGTCCTTTAGTGCATAAATTCAAAAAAACAGACAAACTTTGGCTAATCGGTTATAGATAGCTCTAACTAATTACATCTTCTTTGCCTTGCATTGTCTTGCTGCTGTGTTCTCTACTCTAACCATCTTTGAGTTTTTTGTCTTCAGACTTTTCTCCTTCAACAAACTTCTCTAACTAGTTACGATAGGCTCTAACTAGTTACGAACATTTTGTTTTCATTTCTCTCTACCCCGCATTCTCTCTTTAATTTGTTTGATCATCTTTTAACTGATTGAGGCTTTACTTTCTTTAATAATATCCAATTAAAATAAGCTAGAAAATCTTCAAATTTTGAAATTCTTCATTTTGACTCTTTTCAATGGTCAACTATATTTTCAAACTTCTTTTTGAAGCTTGAAGATACTAGGACCGTATGCTCTAATCGATTAACTAGACTTTTTAATTTATTAGCATATTTTTGTTTTACTTCAGCTTATCACACAGCAATGCCTTAACTGATTAAGGTCCCTTGATAGTAAGTTATTAAGGTTCTGTTTTTGTTCATTACTTGCTTTTTCCCTTTTAACTGATTAACTTTTCATTAAACTTAGTTAGCTTCTTGACTTGCCTTTAATTAACAACTTTGTTAGGGGTATTAAATTAAATTCTGCACACTTAAATAACAAGAGTAGACATCAATGAATGATGAATGTTTTGTTATCATTAAAAACATATAAAGTCAACATTCTTCCCTTTTTTGATAATGACAAAACACCCATAGATTAAGAGTGCGATGTTTGTAAATGACAAGAATTTTTTATATAGTTTTAGGAATTGCTCCTCCTTAATATGTGCTCCCTTTGAATAAAAGCTCTAATAAAATTATCAAACATAAGGCCATTCAAACACAAGAGCATATATATATACATATATGTATGCATATGTTGAATTCTCAACCATTCAGTATAAGTTGAACATAAAAATATAAAAAGTCAGCACAACATAAGCCACATAACCCATATAAACATTGTTTAGCACATAACATTATCATAAAACATATAAACCACACAAACATTGTTCAACATTGTTCATCACAAAATAAAAAAAAAAAACATACTAAAGCAAAGACAATAAAAGCATATATTAAATACTGAGTTCATCATTCCCATCATTCCTATTAGTTCTTTTTCCTAATATTCTTATTTTTTTCCTTTTTTGGGATCATCTAAAAAGGTTCTAATCTGAATCAGATGAAGGTAAGGATTCGTCAATGTCAAAATGAACATTGAGAGGTTTGGGAAAGGAGTGGGATGGGGAGTCTGATGATGAGATAGGTTGAGTTGATACAGGTTTATAGGACTTTTGAGTAGAAGTCAATGCCAATCTAGTAGACTTTCTTCTTCTGAAGGTTTTGGTCTTGGTGGCCATAGTTTTCTTACCTTTACTAGCATTTTTCTTTATGATAGGAGCAGTATCAATAACTTTACCCTTGTCTAGATTTGCTTCTCCTACAGTTTGTTCTATCTCTTGTGGAGCTGACTGAACTTCTTGTATCTCTACTTGTTGTTGTGCTTGATCAGCTTTAGCTTCTTTAATGATGTCTATGATAAAGTTAGAAACTAGGATCTCTTTAAACTCTCTTAGATTTACACCTTTTTAAGCAGCTAAGTTTTCTTTTTCAGCTTAGGGTTGTTTCTCCATTTCTTTTTCTTACTTATTCTCTTCTGTGGTTGGTTCTTTCTCCATTTTTCTTTTTTCTCATTCTCTTCTATGATTGATTCTTTTTCCATTCCTCTTTTTCCCTCATTTTCTTCTATGGTTGATGTCTTTTCCTTTTCCTATTCTTGTTGTTCAACATTCTCTTTAAATATTTCTTGTCCAATTTCCTCTTCATGATCAGAAACAGCATCCTTAAATTGTTCTATAGCTATTCTCTCACTGGATTGAATTGTAGTAGTGGCTAACACTTCAGAAGATTTTGTTTCTTTGGTTAGATGTAACAGGGCTTCAAGCTATTGGAGTTTTTCTTCAATCTTTAAATGTCTTTTCCTTTTCCTATTCTTGTTGTTCAACATTCTCTTTAAATATTTCTTGTCCAATTTCCTCTTCATGATCAGAAACAGCATCCTTAAATTGTTCTATAGCTATTCTCTCACTGGATTGAATTGTAGTAGTGGCTAACACTTCAGAAGATTTTGTTTCTTTGGTTAGATGTAACAGGGCTTCAAGCTATTGGAGTTTTTCTTCAATCTTTACAATCTTCTCAACCTGATCAGTCAACTTCCCATCGATTCTCATGAGGAGATTAAAGATCAATTCATTTTGAAGAGGGAGCTGACTGGTTCTAGTGAAAGGTGTTGAACAACTTCTAATTGGAGGGGGCAGAGGTGTACCATTTGTCACCTTAATGCATTCATTTCTCTCTATCTTGTACCCCATTTTTAGTACATTTCCTAGAAATATCCACTGATCCTTGTTTATTTTAAGATCAGATTGAAATCTTTCATTCCATATTCCTTTCTTTTTCACCAAGGCTATAAGAATATTGCCATAAGGCAAGTCTGCTTTGTCCCCTAATAGGGTTGCCTTGATTCTTTTTACCATATACCTTCCTACATTCAGTGAGATTTGGTTGCAATAAAATAATGGAGAATGCTAAGCTGAACATTCTTAATCTCACTCGTATAACTTCTAGAGGGAAACTTTTCCTTTTTTCCAGTTACCATCTCCTATAAATGGTTTAGCTCATATTTCCATGCATCTTGTACTCTCCTACTTCAAATTCAGTTTTGAGAAATTCTCCTAAATCCTGAGCATTAATTTGCAAATCTTTACCATCTAAGAACACATTTAAGCTATCGTTTGCAAATTATTCTTGATCTTCCAGTCCAGTTTTGTCAATAGCAATGCTAAAATATAATTCCTTAACTAAAGAATGGCTAAACATTCTATCTCCAAATGTACTTATATACCTTAACTTCAATATTTCAAAATATCCCCCTAGATCCTCTTTTACTCCCAATGAATCATTAAAACTTTCCCAGTCAAAAACTTTTCCACAAGAAATTGTAGCATTCTCAATCTTCCTAAATCTATCAGCATGCAAGTCATTTCAAAATTGAGAAGAGGAAGAAATACCTTTCTCTGTGGTGGCTCTTGCATCTGTCGGTCTTTTCTCTTTCTTTGTCATTTTCTTTTTGCTTTTCTTTTTATCCTCTGTTGAAGATTCTTTGATTTTTCCTTTTTTCTTAAGGGGATGTGATGGAGGATCATCAACTTTACTTTTTCCTTTTCAACTACTTTGTGGATAAGTGATGTTTTTGCCATGGGATTTTATTTCCTAGGGTTTTTCGGGTTTTGAAGGAAAATAAGGAGAGGAAAATAAGGAAAGGAAAATCTAAAGGCTTTTGGATATTGATCTTCAATGTAACTTACTCTCTAAATAGGTGGGGGGGGGGGGGGGGGGGGGGTATTTAATGAGGTTAATAACCGGTTACCCATGTTTTGAATGGGTGGTTTTCAGTACCTCTTGCCCAGTCTTTTTTTTTTCTAATTTTCAAAATTTCACCGTGCCTTAGTCTTTTAGCAGCCAAAGGTCCTTTAATTGATTAGCTCATTTCTTAATTAGTTATTATGTATCTGACTCAAGGTTTTCTAAAGAGTCAGATTTTCTTTAATTGATTATGAACACCATTAATCGATTATCAATTTACTAACTTGCTTAGATATCCTAGGACAGAATTGTTCTAATTAGTTAAATGGGGTTCTTCACTAATTACAGTGATCCCGGTTTCTATTTTACCATTCCTCTAACTCATTATAATCCTCCTTTAATCAAATATGTCAAAAAGTGGACATGATTATCACAAGACTTATCATAAAAAACATGATCAATTCAGCATAAATTAGAGTTCATTGATATCAATCATTCCTAAATCTCTCCTAATTCTACAAAATTGTTCTTCATTCAATGGTTTTGTGAAAATGTCAACTAATTGATGCAAGGTATCAATAAAATCTACTTCAACATCTCCCTTAAGCACATGATCTCTAATAAAATGATGTCTTATTTCTATGTGCTTTGTTCTAGAATGTTGAACAGGATTTTTGGAGATATTAATGGTACTCATATTATCATAATATATAGGAACTTTGTGCATAGCCATTCGAAAATCATTTAGTTGCTTTTTAATCTAAAGTATTTGTGCACAACAACTACTTAGTGATATATATTCAGCTTCGATAGTTGATTGAGCAACTGAATTTTGTTTTTTGCAAGACCAAGATACAAGCATGCTTTCAAGGAATTGACAAGTACCATTAATGCTTTTTCGACCAGTTTTGCTACCTGCAAAATCATCATCAGAGTAGCCAAAAAGATTAAAAGATGAACCTTTTGGATACCATAAGCCTAAGCTTTGAATATCCAAGAGATATTTAAAAATCATTTTCACAGTAGTCAAATGTGATTCCTTGGGACATGATTAGAATCTTGCACATAAGCATACACTAAATATGATATTAGGCCTACTTGCAGTCAAATAAAGAAGTGAGCCAATCATACTTTTATAAGGGTTTTGGTCCACTTCTTTTCTTTTCTCATCCTTGTCAAGCTTTGTGGGAGGACTCATGAAAGTTCCAATTGACTTTATATTCATCACATAGAATTTCTTTAACATTTCTTTAGTATACTTCTCTAGGTTGATGAATATTCCATCGTCACATTCCTTGTTTTGTAGACTAACAAAGAACTTTAGCTCTCCTATCATGCTCATATCAAATTCTCCCTGCATTTCCTTAGTGAAATTCTCACACAACCTTTCATTAGTAGCACTAAATACTATATCATCAACATAAATTTGAACAATAATCAAATCAGCCTCATTTTTCTTAATAAACAAAGTATTATCTACACTCCCCCTAGAATATCCTTTTTCAATTAAGAACTTAGAAAGTCTTTCATACCAAGCTCTAGGAGTTTGTTTTAATACATAAAAAGCTTTATGCAATTTATATACATGATCAATTTTATCAAACACTTCAAAACTAAAAGGTTGTTCAACATATACTTCTTCTAGTATAAAGCCATTAAGAAATGCACTTTTAACATCTATTTGAAACAGTTTAACGTTCAAAAAGCATGCATAAGCTAGTAAGAGTCTAATAGTTTCTAATCTAGCTATTGGGGCAAATGTTTCATCATAATCAATACCTTCCTCTAGATTGTAGCCTTGAGTAACTAACCTTACCTTGTTTCTTACCATATTTCTCAACTCATCCATCTTGTTCTTAAATACCCATTTTGTACCAACAAGTGGATGGTTGGTTGGCCTTAGAACTAAGGTCCAAACCTTGTTCCTTTCAAATTGGCCTAACTCTTCTTACATAGCAATCATCCAACTTTCTTCCTTTTTAGCTTCCTCAAAGTTCCTTGGTTCCATTTCTGATATGAATGCCAGATATTGACAAGCTTTTCTTAATCCTCTTCTAGTTTTGACACCTTCTGAGGGATGACCAATAATAAGTTCTTGAGGATGATTCCTTACAAAGCTCCAGCTTTTAGGAAGATCATTGTGCTGTTCTTCAACTCTTTGCAAGTCTTCTAATGATGGTTCATTATCATTGTTCTCTTTCGAGTGTTCTCCATCATTCTTTTTGCTGTCTAAGCTCATCTTTTCCATTTTCTTCTCAATGTCATCTACATCATCATCGTCAAACACTACATTTCTTTGTACAACATTAGTCTCATAAAAAACAATATGAAACGACTCTTCTATAATTAGAGTTCTTTTGTTAAACACCCTATATGCTTTAGAGTTCAATGCATAGCTTAAGAAGATTGCCTCATCACTCCTAGCATCAAATTTTCTCAAGGTGTGCTTTTCATTATTTAAGACAAAACATTTGCATCCAAAACTCCTTAGGTGAGAAATATTTGCTTTTAATCCTTTGTAAAGCTCATAAGAGGTTTTAGAAATGATGGTTTTAATGGAAACTCTATTCAAAATATAAGCTGCAGTGTTAATAGCTTCAGCTCAAAAATATTTTGACAAGTTATTTTCACAAAGCATTATTCTTGCCATTTTTTTAAAGTCCCATTTTTTCTTTCAACAACTCCACTTTGTTGTGGAGTTCTAAGAGCAAAAAAATTGTGATCAAAACCATTTTCATTGCAAAAAATTTTAAAATTAGCACTTTCAAATTCACCACCATGATCGCTTCTAACACTAATAATGGTGAGGCCTTTTTCATCTTGAACTCTTTTATAATATTTAACAAAAATTGACAACGCATCATCTTTATGAGCAAGAAAATATACCTATGTATATCTAGAGTAATTATCAACAATAAAAAAGCCATATGACTTGCCCCCTAAACTAGCAACAGTTATTGATCCAAACAAGTCAATATGCAATAGTTCAAGTGGCCTAGAAGTTAATATGACTTTCTTAGATTTAAAAGAACTTCCAACTTGATTCCCAAATTGACATGCATCACAACCTTTGTCATATTCAAATGATATCTTTGGTAGTCCAATGACTAAGTCTTTTTTCAAAAGTTTTAAAACTGTGTTCATAATAGCATGTCCTAGTCTTTTACGCCATAACAACTATCACAAACATCATTGGCAATGAAGCATGATTCTCTAAACTTAATTTCATCAAGAAAAATGACATACATTTCGTAATTCTTTTGCCAATGAATGTTACATTGTTAATGTTAACATCAATCACTTGACATGCATATGAATCAAAGCATACTCTAAAGCTTCTATCACAAAACTGACTAATGCTTAACAAATAATGTTTTAGACCTTTAACAAATAAGACATGCTTGATTTGAGTTTGAGATGTGTTATCAATGGTTCCAATTCCTTAGATAATGCCTTTGGAGTCATCACCAAAAGACACACTACCACTTTTCTTCCTATGAAGCTTGACAAACAAGTTTTCATTCTCGGTCATGTGTCTTGAGCTGCCATTGTCCAAGTACCAAGGTTGTCTCTCCTTTGGTTGCACTTCAAAACATTAATCTTTTTGTCCTTACTCAACCTACAAAATAGATTTTCAATTTTTCTATAAAGGTACCTATACTTTGATGGGTCCTTAAGGGTTAGGAATCACATAGAATTCTTTAAGAACCTAAACTAACTTGGTTTTTCAGCAAGTTTTATCATAAAAGAAATAATCATAAGACAAATATCCTTTCCTACCACACGTATAACAATGACATAAGATAGCATTAGTTTTCCTTTTAAACTCTTCTTCATCTTTTAGTTTTAGTTTTGATCTTTTTTCTTTATCAATTTTAAGTGCAATGTTTTCATCAACAACTCTTTGTAATTCTAAATTCTTACTTTCCAATTCAAGCTTCAAAAATTTAAAATTAGTTTTGAATTGTTCAAGTTCAATTTGAAGCATGTTTCTTTGTTCAAAAATAGAGTTATACTCATGCTTAATTTTTTTTAATTTTACATTCAATGCAACAGTATTTTTCTTCATAGTTTTATATTTCAAGGCAAGTTTTTTAAATTTTGTATATAAGCAATCATATTCATCTTGTAAGTCATCATAAGAAATATCAAATGAAGTAGAAGTTACCTCAATTTCTTCTTCCTTTGCCATCAAGTAGAAATTCGCTCTTTTTTCCAATTTTTTTTTTCTTCTGAACTTGATGAATCACTATCAGACCATGTTACTGCCACCATTGCTCTTTTCAGTTTTTTCATTTTCTTTAAGGTTTCTTCTTTGAGTAATGGGCATTCTAATCTGAAGTGCCCTAGTTTTTTACATTAAAAACACACCATCTCATCCTTCTTGCTAAAATCACCCTTGTGCTTACTTTTCCAATAAGGACCTTGGTCCTTCTTGTAATGTTTTCTTCCAAACTTTCTACCTTTTTGTCCCATTAGCTTTCTAAATCATCTAGCCATTATGGCTAGCTCTTCATCATCATCACTTGACAACTCTTCCAATTCCTTCTCAAGTGAGCTAATCTTGAGTGTTAAATTTTTCTTCTTCTCGTTGGCTTTTTTCTTTTCCTCCTCTTTTTCTTCTTTCATTTCAAGTTCATGTGTGAGGAGTGAGCCATAAATTTCATCAAGTGTGACCACATTGAGATCTTTGGTGTCACGACCCAATTTCTCGGGCCATGATCGGCGCATGAGCTCAATGAGCATAGCTCACTAAGCCCAAGCAAGCCTATCCATTTACCTTTGCTTAACAAATTTATCATATCAGGCATACACACACACTTTTTCCCGGGTGTGAACATAGCTAAAACACAATGGCATTATCGATAATAATATACATGCACTATACCAGTCATGTATTTAGCAATTTACATTGCATACACATATTCACATTGTTAGATTGTATTCACAATACAAAAGAACCCATGACTTCCAGCGGAGACATTTACAATAAAAGGGATTACTATCGAATGCCAGACACATACCCAGGATATGCACTACGGAGACTCCTCGATCTAGGGTCCAACAGTCACCTGATCTGAAAACATGAATTTTTATAAAACGTGAGTACAATACTCAGTGAGTGAACAAGAAGGGAACAAGCATACCATAAGGAATGTTTATTGAAATCATGATGCATTAGTTTTCTCAAAACCATGCAATTGTTTTAGCTCCTTTAAACCCCTCATGTAAATCCCACATGAGTAAATCACTTTACAAAAATTCATGCTCAACTATGGTACCAAAGAAATGGGAAATATGGCAAAAACCCACAAGTTAGCAAAATGGACAGAACGTTTCTCGCTGTAGCGAACTTCATTCTCGCTGCAGCGAGAACCAGAACATCAAGGGAAAAAAGTCTATTTTTTTCCCTTAAAACAAGTTATCCTGCTAAAATAACAATAGCAACATGTAACACATGTAAACTTCCAAATTTCCACAAAACAAATGCTTACATATTTGCATTTACAACCATATACCCATCATCAACATGCACACCATCCCATCATCATCATCATCATGCACATCATCCCATTATCATCATCTCATATGCAACGGCTTATGCTATTGTCACTAGCGGGTGGGAGATCACGAAGCATCCCCCCCTTCACTCGGCAAGAGGTGCACTTCACTCCGAATCACGAAGCAACGGAACAGTCCCTTCCCTCCTCTTCCAAGCTCTTGGGCGGAGAGTCATACTTCACCACAGATCATACCTATCAAAGCACTCATAGGGTGGAAGATCACGAAGCATCCAGCCTTATAAGCTACGGAGGCAACAACAGCTTATGTGCACTCCCACTCACACATAGCCGGGTCAGCAACGGCTTATGTGCACTCCTACTCGCACATAGCCGGGTCAGCAACGGCTTATGTGCACTCCTACTCGCACATAGCCGGGTTCAAATCAATATGCAACGAAGCATCCAATGCATATCATGCATTTTATCATATTGTGATAACACATAAACCATTGTATAGCACATTTTCACAATATAAAATCATTTTACTAAAAGCTTGTTCCCAAGGTACATTTTCTAAGACAAGTTGGATAGAATCTTTCATATTTCCCAAAACAAGTTTGAAATGCAAGTCCACTCACCGGTATCGAAAATCCAGATTTCGGGTGCACTTGGACTAACAGCCCTCAAACGCAATTCCTTTGCCCTTTTCGGACGTCTCACCACCTTGACAAATAACAAAGTCAAGGAATTTACTATATTGTCCCTAAATTGATATAATTAATTTAAATTACTAATACTTTATATGTAAATGCAAAAATATGTCCGATTATCGCTTAATCACGGTATCGATTAAATTCGACCGATCACCCGATTAATCGGTGATTGTGTCCAAATCACCTCCAAATTAATTCATTTCTCCTCTAATACCTTAATTTACCACATACATTTAAATAAAGCCAAATTCAGCATTAGAACCCTCACAGTTCCTTATAGAAAAATTTGGTCATTTGGTGCACTAGTATCGAATTTTTTTCTACATAACCGTTTCACCTTAATTCATCATTTTCCATGCCATTTTCCTTGAAATAAAAACAATCCGCCATTGATATTCAGCCCTCATGGTTCGGCCAACAAGGAACCCTAGAGAAATTGAATATTTCTTTTGTGTTTTTGTTCATAACCATGCTTAACTATCCCTAAACAATAACATAGTCTAAAATCAAATTATTCTAACAACAATTCCTCTTTCATACCCATTTTTCAGAATTGAATTCATCATGATAACTCAATATTCAACCATGGAAATCAAGAACAAAAGCATGGGTAAGCTAGGTATCAAGGAGAATTAAAGAAATTTTAACTTACCTAGCTTGTTTCCTTGATTTCTTCACTTTTTCCTTGAATTTCCACCTAGGTTTTCTTGTTTTTCCGTTTGTTCTTCCTTTTTTCTTGTTGCTGGATGCCTAGGCCGAATATGGTGAGGGAATTGGGGATTTAATGGGCTGATTTCTATAGAAAATAATAAAAAAATCAAGCATGCCATGTGTCACATGCTTATTGGCCCAATTTTTAACTTTTTGACTTTTTCTTCTTAATTTTCCACCACAAATATTCTGGTATTTATCCAATCCTACCACAATTAAAATCCCTTGGTCTTGAAAAGTGCTAGGGCAAAAATTTTACTGATTTGCCCCCGAGATGAAAAAATTACGATTTTACCCCTATACTCCGAAATGTACCGGAATCTCATTATTTCTACTTTTCAACCTAAAATAACACTAATATTGATCAATATTAACCAAATGGAGCAAAAATTGTTTAAAAAAATTTTCGTTTAGTCCTCTAGTGGCAAAATTACCATTTTGCCCTTGTGCTCCATAAATACCGAGAATCACAATTTTTCACTACTAGACATCATTTTATACTCCAATAATCATAATTATATTTCATATAATTATTTTTGGTCAAATGTGATCAAATCTTGGCTAAAAATCTCAATTTTATCATCAAATGGTAAAATGACCGTTTTGTCCCTAATTGGTCAATTTTCTGATGGACTCAAAACTGGACCTTGAACTCCAAATCACTATTCTAAGTCATTCTGTTGGTTTTAAAATTTTCAAATTCCTCTTAGAATTTCTATTTGAACTAGTTCAAGGCTCGATTTAACTTAGTTGTACCACTCGGTACAATACCGTTTTTTAATCGAGCTTGACAAAGTCTCACATTTGGCCTCTCGAATAGTAGTGACTTTGGGTTTTCAGCTCTTGAGGAGACATCTAAGTAATGTTTTTACTATCTCATGTTTAGGGATGGTTTTTGCAAGTTGATTAAGCTTGTTTGTAATATTGGTAAAGCTATCAAACATTGTAGTGACATCTTCACCCGGTTCTATTTTAAACATTTTATAATTACGGGTGAGTAAGGTAATTTTAGACTCCTTTACTTGCGAAGTCCCTTCATGAATGACTTTAAATTTTTCCCAAATCTCTTTGGCTATAGTACAGCTAGAGATTTTATTGAATTTTAAGGGAGTAAGTGCACAATGAAGGGTGTTGATGGTTTTAAAATTCATTTAGACCTTTTTGACTTTAGCCTCAGTCCACTCAACTCTAGGCTTGGGCATTTTCTCACCAGTGATAAAACTGGGTGAGGTGGGAACATAAGGTCCTTCCATAATAACATCCCACATTTCATAGTCATGGGCTCAAATGTATATGGACATCTTAGTGCTCCAATAGGCATAATTTGATCTGTCAAATAGAGGACGCTTATTTATGGATTTACCCTCAACAATAACTGACTTTTACAAAACCATGTAAATCTTCCTTAAAGATGTTAAGTAAAATTAAAGGTATGACCGATACCACTTGTTAGTCCTAATGGAGTGCTAGAGAGGGGTGAATAGCACTAAAAATTTTAAGCTCAACCCTTTTTGAAAGATAGAGCTTTTAACTGACACTCTAATTAAATACTTTTACAAGTTTAAATTGATTACAATTAAGCTCAAAAACTTTTTCTAGATTTAGAATGATGAACAAGTGTTTTTGGTGAATAATATTTGGCTTTTTGCTCAAAGTAACTCTTTTCTCTTCAACTCTTTTTTCTTTGACCGTTAGAGATTTCTTTTATACTTAGTAAGTCAGATTTTTCTATTAGAGATAGTTTGTAGCCATTAGAAACAACTCTGATGAACTTATAGTCATTATTTTATCCTCTAGTGCATAAATTCAAAAAGGCAAACAGACTTCAACTAACCGGTTATAGGCAACTTTAACAGATTATAGCTTCTCTACCTAGCACTGTCTTACTGCTGTGTTCTTTGCTCTAACAGATTACAAGAGGCTCTAACTGATTACAAGTTTTCTGTCTTCAGACTTATCTTCTTTAGCAAACTTCCTTTAACTAGTTATGACATGCTCTAACTAGTTACAAACTTTCTGTTTTTATTTCTCTCTACATAGCATTCTCTCTTTAAATTGTTTGATCTTCTTTTAACTGATTGAGGTTTTACTTCCTCTAATAATATCCAATTAAAATCGGCTAGAAAATCTTCAAATTTTGAAATTCTCCATTTTGACTCCCTTCAACGATCAACTATATTTTCAAACGTGTTTTGGCACTTGAAGATACTAGGACCTTATGCTATAATCGATTAACCAAACCTCTTAACTGATTAGCATATTTATGTTTTGCTTCAGCTTATCACACAACCATGCCTTAACTGATTAGCATATTTATGTTTTGCTTCAGCTTATCACACAACCATGCCTTAACTGATTAAGGTCCCTTAATAATCAATTACTAAGGTTTTATTTTAGTTCATTACTTGCTCTTTTCCTCTTAACTGATTAACTCTTCATTAAACTTAGCAAGCTTCTTGACTTGCCTTTAATTAGCAACTTTGTTAAGGGTATTAAATTAAATCCTACACACTTAAATAACAAGATTAAACATTAATGAATGAGGAATGTTTTGTTATCATTAAAAACATATGGAGTCAACACGAACCTCTATAAATGATTTGTGTCTTTTCTTTTTTCTCCTTACTCTTGAACTTGTTCATTTTCTCTTTATTGTTTGCTACTTCTTACTTGTGCATTTTACTTGGCTATGAAGAGATTTGAACATTTGTTTTGAACTTCCTTTTTCTTAAACTCAATCTTTAAATCACCTTTGGCTTACTTTGAAATACTTATGCTTCTTAATTTGGTTTGAAGAGTTTTGAAAATCTACACTTAACTTGTTTTATTTTTTGATTTACTCTTCGAGTTACTTTTCACTTTTGATTATATGCACTACGCTTCGAAGAATTTTTGAAAATCTATTTTCAACTTACTTATTCATTTGGTTTCCAAATTGTTTTTGACATTTTTTAAAGTGACAGCAAGATTTTAGAATCTCCTTTCTTCTTGAGCTCTTGCTTTTATCATGAAAATGTTTTAGAAATTTGATTACAGCTCAATTACTCTTCATCTTTATACTTGAACTTTTTTTCTTCACCTTGAAGAGTATTAAAAATTTGTTTTCAGCTTGTCTATTCATTTCTTTGGTTTGTTCCTAAGTGAAAACAAAATTGAGAAATTGCCCTCAAGCTCAAAAGTTTAATTTGAGAATTTTTGCTAATTCAACTCACTCCTCATCTTGGATATTTCCTAATTACTATTAAGCTAACATTCCTAACACCTAAGATGACATCTGCTACACCCATAACTTTCATTGCAAATTTATTTGACAAAAACTTCTCTATCTCCTCGACTTGTTCCAAATCCGTGCCAAAAATTAGCTTGTCTTCCACATATAAGCAAATTATACCACCTTTTTCATTTTGGAATTTGCTATATATGCACTTGTCGGACTCATTTATGTTGTAGCCATTGGCTAAAACAACTTCATCAAATTTTTAATGCCATTGTTTTGGTGCTTGTTTAAACCTATACAATGATTTAACAAGCTTACGAACTTTATGCTATTGTCTTTAAACAACAAATCCTTTTGATTGTTTTATCTAGACTTCCTCTTGTAATTCACCATTTAAAAATGTTGTTTTGTCATCCATTTGATGAATTAACAACTTATAAATTAAGGCAAGGGAGATTAGAAGTTTAATTGTAGCAACTCTTGCTACTAGAGCATAATAATCAAAGTAGTCAATCCCTTACTTTTGTGTAAAGCCTTTCGCTATTAATCTTGCTTTGAACTTCTATATAGTTCCATCCACCTTTATTTTTCTTTTAAAAATCCATTTACAACTTATTGGTTTGGAACCTAGTGAAAAATCAACAAAAATTCAAGTATTATTGCCCATTATTGAGTCCATCTTGTCATGATTATTTCCTTCCAAAATGCAAAATCTTGAGACTTCATTGCCTTGTCATATATAATAAGGTCTAATTTCAAATTAAAAAAATAAATAATTTTATTGTCTATATTTTCTCATGTTCCTTCTATAAGGGACATATAAAAGTTTGGACCAAAATCTTTTACCTTTCTAGCCATTTTACTTTTTCTTAGTTTTGGACTAGATTCATCATTATTTCCATTTTGTTCCAATAGAATGTCATTTGATTGAACTGATTATAGTGGCTATAGTTGTATTGAAATAGATTTGAGTCTATTTTCATCAAATATTGCATCTCTTGATTCAAAAATAGTGTTGACTGGAATTGAATCATTTGGTTCAATTACCCTGAACCTATATGCTTTACTATGTTATGCATATCCTATGAATATGCATGTTATTCCTCTTTCATCCAATTTCTTTCTTTTTGGTTCTAAAACTTTAACTAGAACTCTACATCCCTAAACTTTCAAATAACTAAGGTTTGGTCTTGTTTTCTTCCATTGCTTATATAGGGTTATTTTAGTTTCCTTTTTCAGAACTTTATTTAATATGTAACAAGCTGTTAATAACACTTCTCTTCAAAAACTTTTTCCAAGACCTGAATATGATAACATAACATTTACCATTTTGGTCAAGACTTTATTTTTCCTTTCTGCCACACTATTATGTTGTGGTGTGTAAAGTGTTGAAATATGATGAACTATTTTGATGGAAGCAAAATAAATTGGACTATAAAATTCTCCACTTGATAAAAGACTCACATTGTAATTCAACTTTTGATTTATAGACCTTAAATTTATCAAGTACTTCATCTTTAAAATGTAGCAAATATTTACCTCTCTAGATGTTTGGTTCTCTACACCCACAAAGAGAATTTTTCTAGTTCTCAAATCACTATGAAATATAAATTGGAATAGCAGTGTGATTACATGTGACATGGACACTTTGGGAGTCGTCACCAATCTTTTTTTATAAGGTGCGATTGGTCACCTATTAAATTTGTTCTATTCGATAAGATCTTAAATTGATTTTAGGTTCGTCTAAAGAACAAAAACATAGTTTGTGAATTTTAGAGTTGGGTTTAGGAGTATGTGATAGATTTGGCTATGGACGACATGCTTAAAATACTCAACGAAAAGAAAATTAAAACTTTATAACTAAACAACCAAAACATGCCTCCACCCATAGATCACCTTGGTGATATTAAACAGATAAAAGCACAAAATAAATTATTATTCAGAAAGTTACCTTACCAAGTAATTTCGTAATCACAATGGCACTTTCCAAAGCAATCCCGTGAACACCACAAAGAGCAAAAATCCTAACCAATCAAGTGCTTGGCTTCCAACGATAGTACACACAATTACACCTGAACCTTTATCAAAGAAAGGAGTTTTTAACTATACTTTGTGCTAGCAAAGACGATAACAATTGTCCTTTTCTTCTTTTTCACAATCTTAGCCGAACCTCTCTCAAAATTGCTTCATAAGCAATTTACTCTTTCACACAAAGGGAGTGGTGGCAAAAAGAGAAAATACTTTTCTTTTTCTAACAAAAACTAGGTTTTCTTCAATTGTGAAAAACTCTCATATGGAAGATAGTTAAAAGTTGACTTATATAGTTAAGTTAAAATAACTTTAATTTTGCAATTAAACTCTCAATATTATAACACATTATAATATTGGACCCATTACTTAATTAAACTCTTTTAATTAAGTCCTTGAAAATTAAAATCAAAATTAATTTCCTTTATATTTTGCAATCAATGCCTTATAATTATAACTATTTATAATTATGCCAAAAACTTAATTAAAATCTTTTAATTAATTTTATAAAAGTTAATTACCTAACATGTGATTTAAATCTATCTTAAATCATCACTCTCTCAATTTAATTCAAATGCAATCATTGTGTGTGACCCATTACATTCCCAACATGTTGACAATGGAATTGATTAATGACTTAATTGATTAATATAAATTTCAATCAATTAATCTATAATCAATTCCATAGACCAAGATTGGCATTTAGCAATGCATCATGGCCACCCAATTTTTAGAAGAGTTAAAGGGTTCTTTGACAACCTTTCAGTGTACAGTCTATCAGTATAATTCATTCCCTCATCATATATCTCCAGAGATGATAAGAGCTTGGTACAATGCTTACTCTTATAGACCTCCATATTTGCAGTTACAGCATTAACTTTATAGAGAGTTATGAAACCTTTTTCATAATCTCCATGTCACCTTGACCAAGGACTTCAATAAGCTAATGTTAAACAAATAATGATAAGATATGTCTTCTAAAACATTTAAGGTGATGATTCCTATCTTGACCACTCATTTGCCTTCACATGCTTCATACTATACCCAAAAGCATCATGTTTTGGCATCCTTAGTTAGGCACCTGTAAGGATGAAATCAAAGCATAGCAATCGACAAATAAGACAACCTGGTGTCTCAAGTCTAGGGAGTATTTACACGATTGACACTTGAGAAGTGTTGCATAGACACTATAGTGTATTACCAAATGCACTTCACATGGCGAGTCATATTCAATGAACTTGCTCTCCTAAGCAAGCACCTATATTCTAGTTCCAAGTATCTCTATACTTCAATCTATGAGATCGATTGCTTACTTCCAAAGCAAAGAACATAGAATGTACCAGTTTCTAAGCATCATTGATGTCTAGTCTCAATGATACATTGACCAGGAACATTTTAAGATTATGCTTTGATGCATAAGGATCTCATAATTGCAATCTATTACAATTCCCTTGCAAGGCATATTATGTGAGACCTTGACCTTTATAGACTCATAGTTAGTAATGGATGCAATAACATGGGCTAGAGGTAGTTTCGTCATTTTCTTAGTAAGCCCCTAAAAGTAAAATTTTAAACAATATTATGGCCTAAGTAGGCCTAAGGCATAAATGGCTAATTAAATAAGGGTAAAATGACAAAGGACATAAAAATGATGAAGATTTTCACGTAGGGGCAAAATGGTCATTTTTCACCTCAGGGTTAAATTTTTAAGTTTTCGTGAACTCGAGCATTTCTAGACCATTATGGACCTGGTCTTAGTGTCAAAAGAGTAAAAAGATTGCATAAAGGATTGGAAGAGAATAAGCTAATTTGTGGAGGTGCATTTTCGTAATTTAAGTGAAGTGGATAAGCATGGGCTATAATTATCTTGTTCTTCCAACAGCTTCTTCATTCTCTAGCAGCTTTTCTCCTTCTTCTTCCTCTCATCTTATGTTGCTTTCATCCTCCATGAAAGCTTGATATGAAAGCTCCATAACCTCCCTTAAAATAGCTCCACTTTTCATGCCTTGGTGCACTCCTTTCATAAACCCTTGTGCTCTTCCACTCTCTCAGTTTGAAACCCTTGAAAAATCTTGTTTCCATACTCTCTCTCACTAATTAGGTGTTTTAGAGAGAAAAAGAGGAAGCTTTAATAATAGCTTGAAAGTTGTTGGGAAGAATTTCAAATACAAGCTACCAAGGTGAGTAGTACACTAGAATTGAGTTTTTATGTTGAAAATGATTAGTGTTTAGACTTGGGGTGATTTGGTAGTTGGGGTTGTTCATTTACTTTAGAGTGATTAGAATAGTGAACTTAGATAGCCACTTAAATGACAATTTGAAAGCTAACTAAGAGAAAGCTTTTAGATTTTATAAGCATGTGAATTGACTTAATGGTGATGCTAATGTGATAATAGGTTCCAACGAAGCCCCATCGCCCCATTTAGACCAATAGAGGAAGTTAGAGTTGAGTAAGGATTTAACAAAATACTAGTGAGTGAACTTGCATTTCAAAATTTGTTTTGGGAAAGTAAACTTATTTGCACAATATACTTGAATGATTTTATCCAACTTTCTTTAAAAGCAAGTGCCTTGGGAACAAGCCTTTGATAAATTGATTTTATGTTGTGACATGCGATTGTTATGGATTCATGCACTACTACATTATGTTGGTATATATATAGATATATATATGTTGTGCATGATGGTTGATATTACGAGATGATTATAACCGTGTGTGTGCACGATGTGGGGAAATGCACATGCCGGTAATGGTGGTGGTGAGGGAGATGGATGATGATAGTGCTCGTGTGCATGATGTGGGGGGATGTACACGATGGCACTGATTGTGCATGATGTGGGGGGATGCACACGATGACTTCGGCTATGTGCACGATGTGGGGGGATGCACATGAGCTGGATGAGATGATAGCAGTATTGGTATTTATCCATGTATGTATATGTATATATGTTTAGAGAATGAAAACTCATGAATATGGTTTATGGTTGAAATGCATATGAATTTGGCATGTTGAACTTTGGGAAATTGTTTGTGTTTCATGTTTCTTTTGTCATTTTAGTAGGATGACTTTTTCTTGAAAGAAAGGAAACCTTTTTCTTGGTGCTCTGTTTCTCGCTGCAGTGAGAAACTCTCGAGTTTGAAGGCCTTCACCTGACCTGGTTCTCGTTGCAGCGAGAAACTTTCTGTTTTGTCCAAGTGAAACTCGCTACAGTGAGAAACTCTCGGGTTTGAGGGCCTTCACTTGACCTGGTTCTAGCTGCAGCGAGAAACTTTCTGTTTTGGCCAAGTGAAACTCGCTGCAGCGAGAAACCTTCTGTCTATTTTTCTATATTGTGGGTTTTTTTCATTTTTTCCATTTCATTTATACCCTAGTTGAGCATGGACTTCCAACATGTTTGGGGATTATCTAACTAAGTTTGGAATGAGAAAATTTTGAGAGAAACCCTCAGTCGGTTGAGAAACCCTCGTCTAGCTAGTAACTCTAGCCCTAACTCTAGCCTTTCCGCTACAGCGAGAACCCGTCGTTTATTTGACTTAATTTGCATGAATGCTATTAAAGTTTTCACTCTCCAAATCCTTTGTTGAGCATGGACCTTTTTCATAAACTGATTTACTCATGTGGGGTTTACATGCGGGGTTTTAATAAGAGTTAAAACAAATTGCATTGTCTTGAAAAAAAAAATGAATGCATCATGATTTCGTTAAACATTCCTTATTGTTTGCTTGCTCCCTTCCTTGTTCACTCACTGAGTTTATACTCATCGTTTTCAACTTCATGTTTTCAGATCAAAAGGCAGCCAGTAATTGGACGAGGTGTCCTCATAGACTTGTATCCCTCTTTTGGTAGGTATCAATGGCATTTAGTAGCTGCACCTTCGCTATGGTTGCTCCGCTAGAAGTCTAAAGTCTTTTTTGTTGAAGACACGTGCCCTGATGTAAATTGTTAAGACGTTTATATGTCTTAAGCAATAGATGTTTATATTGTTTAATGTTGCCACTATGTAATGGCACGGATGATATTATTTTGAATCATATAAATGTGAATATATGGTTTCGATAGAAAAGTTTTGACATACTTGTTAGTAAGAACTTCGAAATACAGTGGTAAGAACGAATGATGAAATCAATGAATGGAGTCACATAGATAGGCTTGCTTGGGCTTAGTGGGCTATATCCATTGGGCCCATGCACCAGTCATGGCTCGGGAATTGGGTCGTGACATATTAATCTCATGGACTTCATCCAATTAGACTAATAACTCATTATAATGATGTCTTATTGATGAAGGAAAACCTCTAATCATTCAACTGAATGATACTGTTGCATGATTGGAATCAATCCTTAACCAATCCTAATTGGTTGCAAGGCTTATCCCAACAGTACGATTATGCATAAGAAAGGATTAGCATAGCGGTGACGCTCGTTCCATGAACGATACCATTTAACCATGCGTTATCCTATTTTAACCTTAATTTTTAATTTTATTCTTGTATTTCCTTAATTTTTAATTTTATTCTTGTATTTCCTTATTTATTAATCATTATTTTATTTTTGATTTTATTCATAACCTAAAGTCCATTATTTGGTGTATTGGTGTGATGTACACATGATGCAATTACAAAATGCCATGCATAAATCTCGATAAATGTTAAATGAAAATCTTTTATTGAGAATATTTCTTGAATCTGCCCATCATACTAGTGGGATCCGAGGATACCCTATCACTTAGGGAATTACTCGAGAAAACTCTCCTTCGCAAGCTTATCAAGCAAATCCCATCATCGAGCAATCATTTGCGGGTAAAAATAATATTTTAATGAATGCAAACCTTAGTATGAGTATAAGCCTTTCATTCAAAACATTCTCCGAGCTCTTCTGATAACTCTATCTCATAAAGTTATTTTATTAAAAACATTCTCTTAGCCCTTTTAATAACTCTATCTCATAAAGTTATTTTGTTACATTTTGAGTATTAAATTGGCTAGATTCTTGAGATATAGGTTTGAAATTAGATGTTTTTAGTTGTTTTTCGTAGTTTAGTTTAAATCATGTTGAGTTGTTTTAATTTAAGTTGTTTTATTTTAGTTTTATGTTAAATTGCTTTTAGTTTACTTAGTATTGATTTAGTTTTATGCGTTTGTAGGTATACAAATGAAAAGGCTTCAATTGGTTAAGAAGAGTGCAAAAATGGCAAATGCTTCTCTCATACATACTTTAGTATTTTGAGCATAATTCTCATTCTAAAGCTTCAATTTACTTGATTCTTACACCATTGGAAAGCTAAAAGACAAGACTACAACTTTAATGTTTGTCACTTTAACTTGCCTAATTCAACCCAGATCAAGAGGAAAATCACATCACAAGTTAATTGAGTGCAGTAGAGCGTAAACTATAAGATAGCAAACTCAACGTCATGGCATCAAAGAAGTGAGGCGTAGTGCCGAAGAGAAGAGAGCATCATTTATTAGGCTGAGAAAGTGGTGCTTTAGTGCCAAAAATTTGAAGTCGTGACGCTGTGTCAATATCTTGGGCAAAAGCTTTTTGGGGTTTCACTAAATTTAGGTTTTTTAGAGACTATTTAAAGGCATCTTTTGAAGCAATTGAAAGACACAATTAAGCTAAGATTCTCTAAAGAAAAAAATAGTTGTTTATTCTAATGTGTTTAATGTGTCTGATTGACAAATCACCAATTAGATTGATAAAGAAATCTAAATTCAACTTGAGAAGAGGAGTTTAGTGTAAGCCATGGATGCAATAGCATATGTACATATTCAATTAGTTGAGTTGATTGATTTGTTTCACGTGTAAGATAGAAATATACTTACATGTCATATGTAGCCAATATTAAAGTCTAAGATGAATGAGTCTTTCTTTAATTTAATTTAAATAGACATATATTGAATTGGTTGAAAAAGATATTTTTATAAGAATCTCAACAAAGACTTATAAATACATTAGAACTCTAGGTTAACAACTTATGCCTATCTAATAAGTTAAGAGAGAGTAGAGGAGATTCAAATGAAGTGTTGAGGGGAAATTGTAATCTTAGGCCTTTTTTGCTTGATTTCTCTAGTTTAAATTGTCGTTCTTATTGCTAATTTTAATTTTAGTTTCTTCATATTATTTTTTTAATTTAAGTTGGTTGTTTGAATAAGATTAAGTTTTTTTAATTTTAGTACTTAGCAAAATTTTGGTCACAATTTCTCATGGGATCGATACTCTACTTTACATTATATCACTTGTTAACGATGCGTGCACTTGAATGATAAATCCAACCACACCTCCCATCATATTAGTGGGATGCAAAGATATTCTTTTACTTAGAGAATTTTATAAGCGAACTTACCTTCGCAAGCTTTCTCGAAAAGTCCCATCATCAAAGTCTCAACTCATATACAAAATCTCTCTAAATGAATGTAATGACATATAAATAATGTGATGGTGACATGTAATAAATTTTGATATTTATCATCTTTTATGTCATATATTTAGCGTTGTTATTATTATTATTATTTATTTTATTATTGTTATTTATTTATTAATGATATTTATTAATATTTTCTTATTAATTAATTTAAAATATCATTTGGATTAGGAAATTTTGGGACTTAAGGTTAAAACCCTTTTATCACACTAGTGGGATTTTAACCAAATCCTTCATCTAAGAAAATTATCTCGAGGTGGTGACTTATCACTTTCCAAGCAAATATTCCATCATTGGTCCCATCCAAATAATATGTTATTATTCTGACTATTATTACTATTTTTTGTGTCTACTTAAGTATATTTTAATAATTAAATATCCTATTTTTTCTTTTTTTATCAACCTAAGTATACTTTATATAACTATCTATTTTATTCTTTTCTATATATATTATTTTTTTATATCTTCCTATTTCCATAATTTCTTGTTTCCATATTTCTAATACCTCTATTGTAAAAATGAATATCTTGTAGATTTTCCTTATCATATTTCTTAAAACTATATTATTCTATTTCCTAAAAATGGATACCAAACAAACTACAAAAAATCAAGCCCAATAAGCCAAAGATCTAAGACCATACAAAGCTTGGGCTCAAACTAGTCTAAAAGAAAACTTGCAAGCTCGCTTCAATGCCCCTTACACAAATTTGACCCTTCAACCCCAAAACACTACCGTTTTGCAGCTTTTATGCCCCCATCAAATGTCGTCATTTGGTAAAAAGGTGTTTGCTTTTCTCCTGCCTCCAAAACGCTGCCATTTTGCAAGCCTAAAACCTTCCTATATAAACTTCATTTTCTTCTTCCCATTCTTCTTCTAAGTGAACCTTTAAACCACCAATTCTTCCACTGCCACCATCAAACCCTAAACGAAAGCCTTACTTTTGATTCCACTTATCTCTTTTTTACACTTAGCTCCCTACCCAACTTCAAAACTATACCCAAAAACAAAGCAAAATCCCTCTCTACTGACTTTCCTGAACTCTTACTCTCTTTTATGTTTTTTTTTTAACTTTTTTTTGTGTGTGGATTGTGGTATCTTGCTAGCCACTAGAAGTAACAAAACCAAACTAGGGGTTCTATTTGTTTTTTTTTTTCAAATTTTCTTTAAAAAATTTTTAGGTTTCTTTAAAAAAGGATTTCTAGGGTTCTTGCTTTTTTCAAAAAAGCTTTTAGGTTTCTTCTCAGAAAAGCTTCCTACAGTTTTTTCTTTTTTCCTTAAAAGGTCTCATAAGTTTTTTTTTTTTCAAAAACTTCCCTTTCGATTTGAAAAGAAGGGAGCTTTTATAGCTAGCCTCATAATTGCTAAGGGTGTGGCCCCATATGGCCTCTTCAGCAATCTGCAAAACTGTCCTGCCAGATGCAAAAAATTTGCATTTGGCAGGACACAATTTGTGCTTGGCAGGGTGCTTCTACATCCTTTTATGCTAGCTTTTTTCTCTTCTTTTTTTTTTCTTTTTATGCTTTTTTGTTTTTTTCTTTTTTTTTCAAATTTTTCTTCTTTAATTTTTCCTTAATCTTGTTTTGTTATATTTTGATCCATTTTAAGTTTAATTACCTTGTTAAATTTGTTTTTCGACCATTGAGGAAGTTTTTGTAGTGGGCACTCAAGTGAAACGTGGACATTTACAAAGCCTAAAGGCTCATGACAGTTTCTAATCTAGTTAGTATGAGTCCATTAAATAAAATAAAGGGTAAAACACTCAAATCAATATAAATTTTGACTAATATTCAATATGAGTCCATTAGTATTAGAAATAGACATTCCACCCCATAACTCTTAATGTTGTTAACAAACTTTAGAAAAAGACTAAAATGCCCATCAAATAAAAACACCTAAGTCAGAACCACAACAGGTTTATGGTTTTAGTTTCTTTTTCTTCCCCTTTTTCTTCTTTCTTTGAAACCGTTTCTTCTCCTCAAACTCTTTCTCTTTAAATCCGTTTCTTTTCTTTAAAAGCCTATCTTTTGTCTTCTCTCTCATGGCATTTCCTTTCCTTTGCTTTCCATTCCTTTCCTTCCATTCTCCTTGGTTGAAGTTCTGATAGCTTAGTTGAGTTCTCTTTAGACAATTTTTCTTCTTTTTGCTTAAAAAATTAAATTGAAAAATTATACATAATAAGAAGTCTAGAACACTCCAATAAGGTTAGTCTTGGACTATCCTTCCAGAAACCTTTTGCCATTTCATCTTCACTCCATAGAAAATGCTTTATCTTTTATCCCACATAACTATTGAAATTTGTTGAAGATAGTGATGGTGTTTACTGCTGGTAACTTTTATGAGCTTGAGCTACTAAGGACACGGAGTTGGGAAGTAGTGGTTTTTGTTTGGTTGTATAGGAAATGGAAATTTTGTTGTGACTGGATGACTCTATGTAAGGCCGACTTTAAGGTAAGTAAAGGTTTTAAGTATCAAATTTTCATAAATCTCTTAATATATAAAAATTAAGATAATTAATAAAAATCTACTTATTTTCTCATATCTAATAAATATATATTTTCTCTCTCTTTCACATCTCAATTAATTATCAACTATTTATCTCATTTTTTATTAAAAATATATAAAAATCAAAATAATTAATAAAATGACATATTCTCTCACTTCCCTAATTAAACTTAATAAATCTTAATTTTTAATCACTTTCCATGTCATGACCCGGAACTTCCCTCGAGCAAGTGACAACCGTCGCGATGCCCCGATGGGCATTCATCTCCCGAAATGCCAATCAGAACTCCGCAAGGCTAAAAATCAGTTTCTCATTTCCTCAGGTGACTAACCGTTGCTAAATATTATGTTTCAAAGGATTTTGAGCTATTTCCAACTTAAAACAGATAAAAAAAAAGTTTTTCGTCTCATAAGGGCATTTTGGTCATTTTTCACTAAAAATTTCGAAACCAGTTTAAAATGTAGTAAGCAAGTACCAATCGCATAATTCACAATCAAAATTAAGTTTAAGTATCAAAAACATTTATTTAAAATGAAATTATAATTATTTTAATATTATAAGAAGATAAAACAAAATATTCAATAAAATATTTTATTCTCTTATAAACAGAAATTTTGAAGTTATGCGTAAATACTTTTTGTAACGTAAAAATAAAATAAATTCATTCATATTGTAACACAATAAACTAGAGTATTTAAATTAATTTAAATTTACAATATCAAGTGAGCCCACAATAATCAAAATTAAAGAAGTTGTGAACCTACAGTTTGAAAGACGCAAATCTAATGGAAATCCCCGATGGAACCAACTATCTACAGCCTACTTTGAGCCTAAAATGGGTGGAAAGAAGGGTGGTGAGATTATAAAATCCCAGTGAGTAAACAAACATCATTTAAATCAATTAAAGCCGAGTAAAAGGAGACAATTAAAATATCCCATCATTTTAAGTATTTCACAGTTTGAAAATTTATCCCAACCCATGCAAACGGTTGTATTTCATTTAATTTCTCATTAAGGCTTATGACTTCCATAAATATTTGGCTCATGCCATCAAATAGTACTCGATGACACCTTGATCAGAGGCGTACACTCGAGCCCGCCAAGGCTGTTAAAATTTCGTATACACGTAAAACATATTTTTAATTTGAGAAAAACACAGCCGTTCCTTTGCGTTAACGGAGTTCATCATCACGAGGTGGTTTGGTGTGACGTGAACTTTATCCATACCTGAGGAGATACCCTACGCGCCTCTCCGATCAAGGTATATATATATATCCGGATTTCGTGCCCCTCTAATAGGTTAGTCCATAGAATCCGCCCACTGCAGCATGATAAGCCCACCATATAATAAAATTTTAACAACATGACAGGGCTAATATAATACTACCCACCCTACAAGGGTAAAATAAAACTATTCATACAATTCATAAACACAACCCAACTAGTCATACCAACACAATAACAATATAACATAAGTCATCAATTTTCAATCATAAATTTACAACATACCGGTGGTCTCCGATTACTCTATTTTCAAAATCGTTATTAAATTTCAAGACAATTTATAAAATCTTTTCATGTAAACACATTTTGTTTGTAAAACACAAAAATTTACCATTTAAACTCATTTTCACAAAATTTCACCAAAACCGATTAAAAACATATTTTAGATAATTAAATGATGGTAAGGTTACTCATAGTACTAGGAGTTCGATATACTCCTATTTTCGATCTTCGGGCACAATCTCTTGACCCTTGTTAGAAGGCTCACCACCTATACATCATACGTGACACGAATTTCAATAAATTGTGTCAATTTATCATAAACTATTTCCGGCTCTCTAAATCTAAATGAATGCATGCGATGGGATGCAAAATGTCTGATTAATCATTTAAATGTGATATTCAACCTAAGTCACACTATACTGGCCTAATCGGCTAAAATCTCCAATTTAACTCCAAATCAATTCTTCTCACTTTCTACACTCCAATTATACCTAAATTACCTCAGTGACTGTGAATGAGATTCAATTTATCAGTCTCGGGTTAATAATCACACATGTCTATACATTAGGTAAAATTCAGATTTTCCAACCAAAATTTTTCATTTAATTTATAGCCTCACCAAACATCAAATATCACCCAAAGATCATGAAATATCATCAATTTCAGCCACAAATTCCTCCATAGAAAATTTGGCCAATGATGGGTAATGGGAGAAAAATGAATTTTTTTTCTTGTTGGTTTGTTTCTAGATATGATAAACTAACTAAAAACACTAACATAACTTAGAATCAAATCAATCTAACTTCATTCTCTCTCCATACCCGTTCCAACCAGCCATGAATTCACCATGAAAACATGAAATCTAACCATGGAAAATGAAAAAGAAAGCATGGGTAGTGTAAATCACTAGTCAAAATCAAGAAATTTTACCTTTATTAGCTTAATCCCTTGAAATCTCACACTTTGTCTTCAATTTTTCCACCTAGGGTTCTTTTTTTTTTTTCCTTTCCTCCTTTGTTCTTCTTTGGCCAGCCATATAATGAGAAATGGGCTGATTTTGTATTAATTTTAAAGCTAATATTTAATGGTTATACATATGCCATGTGTCACCATTTCATTGATCTATTTTTATTTCTTAACTATTAAGCTTTCTCTCTCCACCATATAAAATCTTTCAATTATCCATGATAAAATTTGATAAAATCCATATGCTGGACAACTGTTCTGATGTTGAAAAATTACTGTTTTGCCCCTGGAGTGGTAAAATTACCATTTTACCCTTACACTCCGAAAAATATTGAAATTATAATTTTTTTTTCACTTATCAACCTCAAATTATACTCCAATGAGTCAAATGTGATCAATCTTGATCAAAAACTCCTTCCAATATTCCAATTTTATCCTCAGGTGGCAAAATTACCATTTTGCCCCTAGATAGTGAAATTTCCAATTTGACTCCAAATTGATCCTCGAACTCCAAATCACCATATTAAACCATTCTGGGACTTTAAAATTCTTAATTTCCTCTTAAATTCTCTATTTGATCTAGTTCGAGGCTTAAATCAACTTTGTTGTACCTCTAGGTACAGTACCGACTTTTGTCAATTTTTCGAGGCTCTCTTAGTATGTAAATATTCAGTCAATCACATGCATGTCATGAAAAGTATTTTACGGAGTCAGGCTTGACATCTTCTCCCCCACTTGGATCAACAATATGATCCTTCTTCATGACTGATTTCGACATCCGACTAAATATTAATATTTTAATATTATTTTATTAATAAAATATTATTTTATTCTAAAAATTTTATCTTGTCTCTTTGGTTGCCAAAGTTCCTTATTATATCTCAATTGACCTCCGAATCATCCTTTTATCTCTCAAATTCTTCTCCGATAAAATATTATTATTTTTTTATTATTTACTCGCGTGCGGAATATTTTATCATAAACTATTCTTTTCATCATTTATCACTTTTAAACAATTTAATTGACCTCAATTTGCATCTGATCAACTTTATTAATCACTATATCAAAGTATGGGGTTTCATTCCAATTCTCATAATGCAATTAATTTTAACCATTTCTCCTATCTCCAATCAATTAAGAATAATATACATTTAATGATCTCCAACCATTATTTTTTCTATATATAAAACTAATCTTTTTCAATTATAATATTCGAATTTCATTTCCTCATTTGTTTTGTCTTCCTTAATTTCAATAAAAAAAGTTTTATTTTTTTAATTTCAATAAAAAAAGACCCTATTTTGAATATTTAATTTTAACCTTTAAAATTATTGAACCACCCTTGACTCTATGGTTTCTGATATATTTTTTGACCCTCTTAGAAAGCTTGTATATGCAACTTTGTTTTTTTTTTTTTTTTTCTTGGCACTTGATAGGTCATGTCTTAAAGGGGTTGGCTGCACATCTACACAAAGGTAGAGTTTTGTACATTTTTTCACTAGAAATGAAAACAGATCTATTGCCTTCAAAAAAAAACTATTGAAAGTTATTAAAATTTCAACAGCTTAACAGATTGACACCTACCCTTCCACATGTCACTCTCTAGCCATGTCCAAGACTAAAATGAATTTCTTCAATGCAATCA
Organism: Theobroma cacao; assembly: GCF_053813885.1. Classification (NCBI taxonomy): domain Eukaryota; kingdom Viridiplantae; phylum Streptophyta; class Magnoliopsida; order Malvales; family Malvaceae; genus Theobroma; species Theobroma cacao. The sequence goes on from NC_142647.1 coordinate 40,863,038, forward strand.
ATTATTATCCACTTTTGAATTTTATTTGCGACTTGTGATTGTGAATTAAGGAGAATTTTTGTTTTGCTAGCTGGTTTTCTGTGAGGGTGGGGATTGATGCTGGTCACCGAGTTGGTGGTCTTGCCAGAAGGAATTGGTGGGTTAATTTTGTAAAGTGTATAGATAGGTTTAAAAGAGCTACTGCGAAAAGGCAACACCTTGTGTTTTCTTTCTGTGTACATATCGTTTTTTGTTTCTGGTTGGTATCTGCTAAGAAAATTGTTCACGAAACTTGAAAAGTAGTGTTTTGAGAGGAAGGATTAGTATTTGGAGAAATGAAGGTTTTGGGGTTTGACAAAGCAGAACATTCATGGGTTATTGGAGGAGATGAACAATAAATAAAGGGTAAAATGGGTACCAAATTAATACCATGTCATTAGATAAACGGAAAAATTAACAATGGACTAACGACAGGATATATGTGTGCAATGATATATAAACTTTTGGGACGGGTTGTTCATTTTCAATACTATTGGAATCAGATTGAATTATGATTAAAACTTAAGGGATTTGAATATTTTACTTTAAAATATAATATGAAATTAAAAGGAAAAATTATTTAAAAGAAAGAAAATGGGCGTCTATAGCAGTAATGAAAAACTGAAAAGCTTTTGCATGTTAACAAGCAAAAGACAAGATGCATAGAAAATATCCCAAGTCCAAACTACCAACGATTGAAGCGAACAATCCTATTCACATAAAGTTTTTGTTTTAAAAAAAAAAAAGCTTAGACATCTTTAAAGAAAAATCACAGGATCTTGAGTGTTTCCTCTTCAAAAGTTATTTGTATATTTGATGTGACAAATCACCATACGTAACAATGATATAAATGTTCAAATTTATTTATTTATTTTTATTGGAATCTCCGATCTTCATCAAATTTCTTTACATCATCCCAATGACAACAACACAGATTCCTGAGAATTGTGCCCTCCAACCTTGGGTAAATAACTCACCATGTGACTGTTATTTTTTATTTTTTTTTGGTAATTGCATCTCTTTGAAAGTTGAAATACTTTACTTATCAAAACATCGAGAACTATTAATCTCGTCTACAATGAATTCTTGGCATATAGGATGTATATGTGAAGCCAACTCTAGTTTGCATTAACCATTCCTGTCTTTTTTCCCCAAACCATTGGCAAATAGTCATAATTGCAGTCTTGCAGATAACAAAACAATAAAGAAAAAGGAATAGAAGTCTGCATAATAATGAGCAAAACCTGGTTGTATACATTTCATATTCATTTTTCTACTTATGTAATAGTTAAAAATAATTTCACTCCAAAAAAAAAACAGTTAAAAATAATTGAAATCGATCTGGAATGTTCCCCAACCAATACATTGAAAGATAAATTAAATATATGCTGTTGAAAGGAAAAGGTGCTGAAAAAAAAAATAAAAGGGGAGTGGTCCTTTAATCATTGATTAAGACTAAAGAGGTAGTGAAAGGAAATAGAATGATGGCAACTGTTGCCATGGCAAAGGCCTAAAACTCCAAAATCAACTATATATATAAAAATTGAGAAGAAAAACAATAAATTTCCCCATAACCTAAGTTTACTCACTTTTTCCTATTATAAGATAATTATGAATATACGTTACCCAACTTAGATAAAGACACCATTTTTTTTATTTACTACTTAACAAGTTCTGTGTAACAAGATTTTTTTATGAAATTTCTTTGATCATAAACCATTAAAAATTCTTGAGATTTCTAATAATTAATTTTTCATAGTAGATATTGTTAGGACAATTCATGCAAATAAAATCAATCAAGGAAAGAAAGCTTATTTAGTAATCTAGTGAAAATCATTTTACTGTTTTCTTTGTCAACATCAATCTAGTCTAATTTCACAAAAATCAGTAGCTAAATTCCATAGTGTTCCACTTACAAGAGTCATTGTTGAACCAAAATATAACCTTAAGATTGTCAAAATACGGAACTGAAAAATTAAGAAATGACTTTAAGGCGTGTAATAATGCCACTTTCCTCAAGGTTTTATTCGCCCTCACTTGTAGTGTGTAAAAGATTTACCGGTATATAAACCTTGATGATACAATGAAACCTAGTGATTGACAGCATTTTGTATTGATATAATCAATCCACCATGTCACGACCCAGAACTCCCATCGGATCCGTGACAACCGTCGCGACATCTCGATAGGCACCATTACCCCGAATACAGATCGAAACCCCGCAAGGCTTAGCATCAGCTTTCGTATCTCCCAGGTGAGCGACAGTTATTAAATCTCGCATTTCAAGAAATCATAAGTAGTTTCCAAATCAAAACAATAAAATACTATTTTCTGGCTCACAGGGGCATTTTCATCATTTTTCTTCAAAAATACCAAAACCCACCAAAAACATGGTGTAAAAGCTAAATATATTCATACATATTTTAAATCAGATAACTAAAGTATAAAATTATTTTTACAATGACACGTGGGCCCCCAACTAACCAATAAGATGCGAGTCTATGAACCTATAATTTTGACAATGCAAGGCTAACTGAAGTCCTTGATGCAATCGGCTATCTACCGGCTATCCCGAACCTGAAATGAGGGGAATTGAGGGTGGTGAGATTATAAAATTTCAGTGAGTAAACAGACACCATCTAAACTATCTAAAGGTGAGTATATGGAGACAATTAAAAATAATTAACTTCAGCAAATTTTTCACATCACGAATATTCATTTCAACCAAATAATCAATATGGCTCGTGAATTACTCAAAACTTGGCTCATGCCAAATCCTGTACTCGGGGACACCTGGACCAGGGGTATCTAACTGAGTCCGCCAAGGCTGTTAAAAATTCATATTTCGCATAAATCATAGTTTTATTTTGAAACATAGCCGTTCCTTGGCGTTGGCTGAGTCTCACTCTCACACGGTGGTCCACGTGAAGTGCACTCAAAAAGCCCACCTCAGGAGATACCCTACGCGCCTCTACGACAGAGGTGAGAATATAAAGGAGTTTACAGTGCCCCTCTAATAGGCTGGCCCACGGAACTCCCCACCACTATAGTAGCTAATCTTTTATCTACCACCTGATTTATAAAATTTTTTTCTGCATGACATGCAATTTATCACAACCTAGCCTCTCAAGGCTAAATACATAGTACAAATAATTCTAACACCAAAATTAGTTTAGCCATTCATGCTCATTTATTGTCATAAGCCATTCAATTTAAAACCATAAATTTACAACATAAGCAGGCAGTCTCCAATTACTCTATTTTCAAAACCAGTATTCGATTTTTCAGAAAATTTATAAAATCACAATTTCTCTTAAAACATAGCAATTTACCATTTAAACCCATTTTCCATAAAATCACACAATTGTATAAAACTACTCTAGATAATTAAGACGATAATAAGTTTACTCACAATTTTTGAAAACTAAATTCGGGTACTCCAACTATTACTCCTCGGGTGCGATTTCTTTGCCCTTGTCAGAGGATTCGCCACCTTGACAAATTGCACAATTAAGAGGTTTACTACTTTGGTACTAAACCAAAATAAACTAATTTATACTACTAATGCATGATATGAAGTGTAAAATGTCTAAATTTTGCCTAAACGAGATGTTAGCCTATTTCAGTTTTTCACCCGATAAATTGATATACGCGTCCGTTTAAACTCCAAATTAATTTTTTCAGTTTCTATACCTCAATTGCACCCAAATTGACTTAATGTTCCTCAATGTGGGGCAAATTATCAGTCTCGATAGCAAATTACGAAAATACCCCTAGTGGATAAAAATTTGTATTTTTGCTCCGAAAATTCCCATTATTTTTCTAGGCTCATAATTCATCATTATTCATCATAATTCCTCAAATAAACATCAAGATCAGCAGCCAATATTCCCCTAGAAAATTCAGCCAATAATGGTAATGGAGGAAAATGAATTCTTTTCTTGTTGTTTTGTTTCTAAATTTGCTAAACTAACTAAAAACACTAACATAACTTAAAATCAAATTAATCTAACTTCATTCTCTCTCCATACCCATTTGGGCAGCCATGAATTCACCATGAAAACATGAAATCTAACCATGAAAAATAGGGAGAAAAGCATGGGAAAGGTAGATCACAAGTCAAAATCAAGAAATTTTACCTTTGATTGCTTGATTCCTTGAAATCCACCAATTTTCCTTTAATTTTCCCACCTAGGTTTCTTGTTTTTTCCCTTTCCTCCTTTTGTTCTTCCTTTTTCTTTGTTTGGCCGGCCATATGAAAGAGAATTGGCTGATTTTATGTTTATTTTAAAGTTAAATAATTAATGAATATAAACTTGACACATGTTACCTTATTATTGGTCCATGTGTCATTTCTTAACTATTAAGCTTTCTCTCCCCACCACACATTATTCAAGGGTCAAAAATGATGATGGGTGAAGACCTTGTGCTGGAAAAATGCTCTGGGGGTGCAAAATTACCATTTTACCCCCGAGGTGGTAAAATTACATTTTTACCCCAAAAATTGAAAAATTGCCCATAGACATATTTTTCATCCCTTATACTCATACCATTCTCCAGTTTGTCAAATGTGATTTAAATTCTCTCAAAATCTCAAATTTTATCCGCGAATGGAAAAATTACGATTTTGCCGCTGCACTCTAAAAATCACTGGAATTAAACTTTTTCACTGTCAAACTCTCAAATTATACTCCAATACTCAAATCATACTCCAATAAGTTAAATGGGGGCAAAAAAATCTTTTCTCAAAATTTCCATTTTTTTTTCAAGTGATAAATTACCATTTTGCCCCTAGATAGTGAAAATTTCGATTTGACTCCAAATTGATTTCCGAACTCCGAATTACCATTTTGAGTCATCCCTGAACTGTGAAACTCTTAATTTCACATCAAAATTCCTATTTGAACTAGTTCAAGGCTTAATCGACTTAATGGTACCATTAGGGGCAATATCGTCTTTTAACGATTCCTCGAACTTCCTAAACATGCAAACATTCTATTGAATATGTAAATGACATCATAATTATTTTATAGAATAGGGTTTGACAACACTACCCCCCTTAAAATAAAATTTTGTCCTCAAAATTTCACTTATCAAACTCAAAGAAAATGTGGGGTATTTTCTTCCATTATTTCCACATACTTCCTGTTTATCTCACAGGTATGAAATATCAATCTTCTTAATCATATTAATCCATCTCGTACAGCTTAACCATGCTATAGATCATATTTCCTTGATATTATCTCCTTGACTATTTCCCAGAGTCTTTTATGTTCACATAGTTCAATTTCTGATAAAATTTTTTATCATTGTACTACCTACATCACTCATCATATATTAAGTCTGAATCTTAATTCACTAAAAATCATTCTTCATTTTAGTTGATCACAATATCAACCCCACATATGTGTATATGCCTTATAATCTCATTTATGCTTCCAAGATCTACCTTGATTTGATCATTGAATACGATGCAATATCATAATTTCTCAGAGTCATCCTTTTGTCCTTAATCATCTTTCATGCCTCTATATTACCTTGTATCTTTCTTGCATTACGATATTGATTTGTCACTTAAGACTCAAACTCATTTGAATCATGTATACCTCAAGCATTTTCGAATTCCAATTTCCATAATGTATTAGGAAAATTTCATTATCTAACTTCATTTTCAAGGTTAACTTCTATCATCCTTTGTTCTACCCTTTCATATAAATATAACATCATTCTTCCTTAACCAATTTACAAATTGTACCTGAAATTGTAAAACTTGAAACTAGATTCTCCTCAAGTATTTTTCAATATTAATATGAATATCACTTTCAGCTTACAGTTTCCTTTTTATAATCACATAACTTAGTGCTTGCTTTAACGAGATCCAGAGCAAAACTTCTCTTAAGTATTTCCTTGGGAATATCTATCTTAAACTTATGTCTCACAACAAACGATTACTTAACTCGTGACTTAGCCATTTGACTCCTCAACAAGTTTCAAAATCACACATCTTATACTCATCTCGTATAATGTATAATTCTTCCTCAAAGGTATTTAAATATTTTTGAAACACTTAATCATTTATTTGCTCTTTCATACTCCAAGTATATCATTTCCATAAAGGTATACCCAACTACTCATATTTCAATTTATCTCCAAGAGTTTCTAGCATGTCACCTCATTTACTTGTGTTGTTACTAATCCTTTCCTTTCAACAAAGTTAAGACAAGATCATTATTGAAATCTTTATTTACATTTTTCCTCACTTGGTATTGACATCTCTTATTAGTATCTCATACATTCATCTAACCTTTCGCTCGCTTCCTCATTAGTCTTTAACAAGACTTAATCTCTTATCTTCCTTATTTCTTAAGATTTGACTTCAGTCATCATATTATTCATCTTAACACTCCCCATGTTAATTTATTTTTATGTAACCATCTCAAAAACTCTCTAACTTTTCTTTCTCTTACATGCCAATATACAAGGCAATAAAGAAACTTTACAACTTCACTCATCATCTTTATCTTAATACCTCCCCAATGCACTTAAGATTCCAAACAACAAAGCTTAGCATGAAAACCAATGACCATTCCTCAACTCGTAAATTTCATCTTCATGCCACTCTCAATTTGCTCATGCTTGCTAGCCATTAGGGGTTTCTTAACGCGACAGCGTTTGAGAGTCAGTACTGTGGCGTTGCAACTGTTTGATTTCTCTTTATCCCAGTAACTCTTCTACCTTTAAAGCTACTACCTCAATTATTCACAATCGTGTGGCTTTCCTCTGAGTCTATACCACAATTAGCAATACTAACTTTCTATCACAAGTACGCGATTAAAGATTGATTTAATGTCTTTATTTTGCCACTAACATTCATATATCTTTACCATAACATTTAGTACGAGTTTGCTTAAGCAAAGATCTCCAAAGTTATTCATAGCTACATGTATCTCAGATTGCACATCACTTATCATCAGTCAATAAATCCCACTTTAGAACACTCTTTCCATATTGTATAGTAACTTCACCATATAGTATCACGACACTATATTCCTCCATTCTACTATCATGCATACTCCATAGAATTTAATTAAAAGATTTATGTACCTTAACTAATGCCAATTCCATTTAATCATATCTTAAATACTCCAAACTTGTAAATTACAACTCCAAGTGTATGTGCATATATTGATAATCTTTATATATTTCATGATCATGAAAACTACAACTTACAAACTAGCTTTCGATCATATGCACACTATTAGAACATTAATTTCAACATGTTTAATTCTCCTTTGGTGATATGTTAAGATCATTCCTGGATACATTTTCATATTAACATTGATATGCCTTTACCATAGCATTTAGTGCGAATTTGATGAAGAAATTGACTCCAAATAACCCTTAAATACATAATTATCAAATTGTATACCACTAAACGTCAAGATCTTGACTTTATTCATCAATAATCAATCACATTTATTAAGTGAATAATTTACTTAGTTATTACACCTTGCCTTTGCAATCATAAGATCAAAAGTTGTCCTAAACTTAGGATGCAGAAGTTCTCTCTCTTAGAGTATATCCAAACATCAACATTTTTTAAATTCCTTGCTTTGGGGAGATCACCTTTAAGACTGATCATTCGTATTATAGGCCACACTTTGAACCGAATAAACTTTTAAATTGATCTTTCATGTAATTCGTATATCAATCTCAATTATAGAACTTCATATGGCATTTAGACTAGATTCGACATTTCCAAGTCATTTAACCTCAAGCTGCCAATTCTACATCTAGTCCTTTAATCCCTTGGCTCCTCCTTACTATGCATAACAAAGTTCAAGCTCATCCTTAGAGCAGATTTGTTTACTAGCTTCTTACTTCATGACCACACATCAATTATAGTAATCATTAGTACTCACTCTTAAGTTAGTTCACGTGCTTATATCCATGAACTATAATAGATCCAATCAATTTTTAATATCTCATAATCGCTTAATTGAAATCAACACCACTTTTATATGGGCATAACACGCTCAATTAATATAGTGTTCTTATCTTCATGCACATATGTATGAATTTACTCTTACCTCAATGCTTAATTTGTACACTCCACCAAATGAATAAATTATCACGGCCTATTTGTCCAATTTCAAATTTTTCCATCCATAATCGAAGGGATATATCATTTCATTAATCTTTCATTAGGAGCATTTGTTTTAAGATTTCTCCAACACTGGCTCGTGTCACAGGTGGCATCTTAAACCCGAACAACGACCCTACTTATGACCTTTGCATGACATTAACAAGGAAGTGGATTACTGGGAACAGGAGTTCCTATAGCTCCCATAAGATCTATAAGAAAAAATAAAACAAGTCTAAACAACTCCAAATTCTATATGCAGATGTACTTATTCTATTCTACCTAACCTGACTTAACTTAACTTAACTTGAGCCACGCAGTGTTAGTGTGGATTTCTTAAAACAACTTTAAAACCAAAACCTTTAAAATCCAAAGCTTTAAAATCAAAATCTCTGATCTTTAAACCATGCTCTGATACCACTTTAATTGTCACGACCCGAAACTCCCATCGGGCCTGTGACAACCACCGTGACGTCTCGATAGGCACCATTACTCCGAATGCCGATCGAAACTCCGCAAGGCTTAGCATCAGCTTTCGCATCTCCCAGGTGAGCGACAGTTATTACATCTCGCATTTCAAGAAATCATAAGTCGTTTCCAAATCAAAATAATAAAATATTATTTTTTGTCTCACAGGGGCATTTTCGTCATTTTTCTTCAAAAATATCGAAACCTGCCAAAAACATGGTGTAAAAGCTAAATATGTTCATACATATTTTAAATCACATAACTAAAGTATAAAATTACTTTTACAATGACACATGAGCCCCCAACTAACCAATAAGATGCGAGTCTGTGAACCTATAATTTTGACAATGCAAGGCTAACTGAAGTCTTTGATGCAATCGGCTATCTACCGGCTATCCTGAACCTGAAATGTGCGAAATTGAGGGTGGTGAGATTATAAAATCCTAGTGAGTAAACAGACACCATCTAAACTATCTAAAGGCGAGTAAATTGAGACAATTAAAAATAATTAACTTCAGCAAATTTTTCACATTACGAATATTCATTTCAACCAAATAATCAATATGGCTTGTGAATTACTCAAAACTTGGCTCATGCCAAGTCCTGTACTCGGGGACACCTGGACCAAGGGTATCCAACCGAGTCCGCCAAGGCTGTTAAAAATTCATATTTCGCATAAATCATATTTTTATTTTGAAACATAGCTGTTCCTTGGCGTTGGCTGAGTCTCACTCTCACGCGGTGGTCCACGTGAAGTGCACTCAAAAAGCCCACCTCAGGAGATACCCTACGCTCCTCTACGACCGAGGTGAGAATATAAAGGAGTTTATTGTGCCCCTCTAATAGGCTGGCCCACGGAACCCCCCACCACTGCAGTAGCTAATCTGTTATCTACCACCTTATTTATAAAATCTTTTTCTGCATGACATGATAATTTATTGCAACCTAACCTCTCAAGGCTAAATACATAGTACAAATAATTCTAACACCAAAATCAGTTTAGCCATTCATGCTCATTTATTGTCATAAGCCATTCAATTTAAAACCATAAATTTACAACACAAGCAGGTAGTCTCCAATTACTCTATTTTCAAAACTAGTATTCGATTTTTCAGAAAATTTATAAAATCGTTTTATAAAATCACAATTTCTCTTAAAACATAGCAATTTACCATTTAAACCCATTTTTCATAAAATCACACAATTGTATAAAACTACTCTAGATATTTAAGACGATAATAAGTTTACTCACAGTTTTCGAAAACTAAATTCGGGGTACTCCAACTATTACTCCTCAGGTGCGATTTATTTGCCCTTGTCAAAGGATTCGCCACCTTGACAAATTGCACAATTAAGAGGTTTACTACTTTGGTACTGAACCAAAATAAACTAATTTAAACTACTAATGCATGATATGAAGTGCAAAATGTCTAAATTTTGCCTAAACGAGATGTTAGCCTATTTCGGTCTTTTACCCGATAAATCGATATACGCATCCGTTTAAACTCCAAATTAATTTTTTTCAGTTTCTATACTTCAATTGCACCCAAATTGACTTAATGTTCCTCAGTGTGGTACAAATTATCAGTCATGGTAGCAAATTACGAAAATACCCCTAGTAGGTAAAAATTCATATTTTTGCTCCGAAAATTCTCATTATTTTTCTAGGCTCATAATTCATCATTATTCATCATAATTCCTCAAATAAACATCAAGATCAGCAGCCAATATTTCCTTATAAAATTCGGCCAATAATGGTAATGGAGGAAAATGAATTCTTTTCTTGTTGTTTTGTTTCTAAATTTACTAAACTAACTAAAAACACTAACATAACTTAAAATCAAATTAATCTAACTTCATTCTCTCTCCACACCCATTTGGGCAGCTATGAATTCACCATGAAAACATGAAATCTAACCATGGAAAATAAGGAGAAAAGCATGAGAAAGGTAGATCACAAGTCAAAATCAAGAAATTTTACCTTTGATTGCTTGATTCCTTGAAATCCACCAATTTTCCTTTAATTTTCCCATTTAAGTTTCTTGTTTTTTTCCTTTCCTCTTTTTGTTCTTCATTTTTCTTTGTTTGGCCGGCCATATGAAAGAGAATTGGCTGATTTTATGTTTATTTTAAAGTTAAATAATTAATGAATATAAACTTGACACATGTCACCTTATTATTGGTCCATGTGTCATTTCTTAACTATTTAGCTTTCTCTCTCCACCACACATTATTCAAGGGTCAAAAATGATGATGGGTGAAGACCTTGTGCTAGAAAAATGCTTTGAAGGTGTAAAATTACCGTTTTGCCCCTGAGATGGCAAATTTACATTTTTGCCCCAAAAACTGAAAAATTGCCCATAGACATAATTTTCATCCCTTATACTCATACCATTCTCCAATTTGTCAAATGTGATCTAAATTCTCTCAAAATCTCAAATTTGTCCGCAGGTGGAAAAATTACGATTTTGCCCCTACACTCCAAAAATCACCGAAATTAAACTTTTTCACTGCCAAACCCTCAAATTATACTCCAATACTCAAATCATACTCCAATAAGTTAAATGGGGCCAAAAAAATCTTTTCTCAAAATTCTCATTTTTATCCCCAGGTAGCAAATTACCATTTTGCCCCTAGATAGTGAAAATTTAGGTTTGACTTCAAATTGATCCTCGAACTCCGAATTATCATTTTGAGTCATCCCTGAACTGTGAAACTCTTAATTTCACCTCAAAATTCCTATTTGAACTAGTTCAAGGCTTAATTGACTTAATGGTACCATTAGGGGCAATATCATCTTTTAACGATTTCTCGAACTTCCTAAACATACAAACATTCTATTGAGCATGTAAATGACGTCGTAATTATTTTATAGAACAGGGTTTGACACACCGAGTACTTACTGAATTATGACAAGATTATTTGAGTACTTACTGAAGTATGATAAGATTATCAAACTTTTATAAAATTTTTTCTACAACAGAATTGATATAAAAGAAAACTTGGAGAAAATAAAGAAAACTTGGAGAATATAAAGAAAGAAAGGAGAAATTGTTGTTTTTGTTTTCTATACATTCTGTTGCTCCAAAGGAAAGTCTTTTTATAGGTAAAGGTACCTATTCCCAACAGATATAATTGTGTCTGTTTCAAATAGTCACTACTGATAGTTTTTTTTCCAACAAACATGACTATTCTTTTATTCTTTAATTTCCAACAGATGTGACTTTCTTTTAGTTTCCAATATTGTATCCCATATTTACTTATTTGAAAATGTCCAACACAATTATTATTTCTCGTACATGGCTGTAGATGAACAAATCTCATATATATAAAATCATAGAAAACTCATAACTTAATCGATATGATTTAACACCATTTAACACTCTTCCTTATATGTAGATTTGGTCCTAACCAAAATAAAGATTATTACATCACAAACTCATAAACTCATAAAGAACAACAAGCAACAATAAAAATAAGAAATGTAACAAACCAGACTCTAATACAAGTTTGTCTTTTCTCTTATCAGAGTTTGGTACAAAAAATTTCTGAGACGGATAAAAACAAAAGATACAAAGGGAATTCAAAGTTAAAATCAGGATATTATATATATATATATATATGGAAAATTTGAAGCTACGGAATATGAGAAGATATGTGAAATTTGAATAAGTCTTAACAGAGAAGCTTTTCTTTTATTGAATCTACTTGAAATACCTTAGGGGGTGTAGATCGCTTCGACTCAGAAGAATGAATGAGGATTTGCATAACAATAGTAACAATGACCAAGAAAGTTACTGAAAATGCAATGACTTCCCATGAAGCCAAGAAAGAGAACCATTGAAATAACTTGATAATACCGAGGAGAAGTAAACATGACCAAGAAATCACAACCTGTTTAAACAACAATATACATGTGAATATTTGATTAAGGGGAAAAATTTGTAAATAAAGGAAGAAATTAGTACTTTTTTATCTTACAATCAAAGACTTTTTAGGTCGTCCAATGTCTTGATATTCAAGATCACTGAATGCATCCGTAGTAAAATATTTCTCTAACATAGCATCCTGAATGGTTAGAAAGAAAAGGGAAAGCAGAATGATAGCAGAGTCAATTGAAATGAGTAACCAAGACTAATATAAATTGTATTAAACTTATATAAGCCAAAATAAGCCTACAAAGTATGGCTTGATAAGTAATTAATTATCCATTGAGCTCCGATGACAAAAGTAAGAGGAACCTTTCCATTGTCGACTCCATGTTAAATATCAAATAAATAAATGACTTATTTAGTTATATAAGATTTTGAAATTATTTGTTTTGATCATTTATTTTTGAAAAATGATTATTTGATTATTAAAATTATATAAATGGTGCACTCTTAATCACTCAATCTTTAAACACTAATAGATTTACATTTTTACATTTCACGTAATCATGTAATGTCATGCAATCTAGTTCATGTCATCATTTTGTGACACAAAATAATGATGTAGACTTAGACACATTTCACAAAATGATGATATAGAATACCATAATGGAGACTTGTTAATGGTTAAGGATAAAGTGATTAAGAATATACTATTTGTATAATGTTAGTGACCAAAATATTATATATCTTTCAAAATTGAAAGATCAAAATAGAAAATTTTAAAAAATATAAGTTACTAAATATGTAATTTACACTAGAACAAAATCAAAAGACAAATTAGTATAACTGATTCAATCAGAATCAATCATGCGTATCGTTAATGAAGCATTGAATGACTAGTTTGGGAAACACAAACAACACCTTTGGAGAGGTTTCTACATCTTCTTCGTAAAATTTTGGCTTTGGATAACATAATTGGAAATAGTACTTTACCTTAGTCACAAATATATCTTTACACCATTGTGCAATGCCGTCAATAGTTTCTGGTAGTTCTTGCATTAAATGACGCCTAATTTGCAGATTTACCTATAATAAATCAAGTAAAAAACTAGCATATGTAGAAAAACACTAATTAATTTTTAAAACCAAGTTTAACATAAACTAAAAGCTAAAATGAAAATATTCCGAAATATACTCTAATCCATGCTGCTATTCTCAAGAAGTCATTGGCTTACATACCACAGAAGGTTGTCCTCTAAACATTCTCAACATTGTTGGTGGAGGCTGATTTTTGGGAATTGCCACAGTACAATCATAAATTACTGGAACAAATGAACGCATATGATATACTGCCGAAACAAAACCCTGATAACAAAATAAACAATTATTATAAACTATATACTTCATTGCATTAATTAGAACTTTGCAGTTTATATTTCATAATGCTCAACAATACTACCATGAAATACAAACAATTTCCTTAACCATAAACAAATGATTATAGTATGTTTCTAAATTTAGTGGCATTACATGCTTTTTTTATGGCAAAATTCAATGTAAAGACAAAAATTTCTGCAAGCTTTAACTTAAGAGTGTAAATAGCAAAATCCAAGTAACACTAGAATAACTATTTTTTTGACCTAAACATCATTGTCCCTTAAAAGTTTAAACTAAAGTTATTTAGTAATAAATGATTTGTACCTTTACCTGAGACTCATAGATTATATTTATATTCAATGTAGAATGAGATATCATAATCTTTCCTTACTTAAATTTTTGATGCCCTCATTAGAATCATACATCACTATCACAATTAAAATTCACAACTACAAAAATCAAGATCACATTAGTACAATTTGAGAGCCAACATCATGTACATGTTATGATAGTAAATGTAACCCCCATACTTCAACATGGTGGGTTTAAATGGTTAACTTTCGAAAACTTAATCCCATGTTATTCTTAGTAAAAATAACTTTAACTCTTATATGAGACTCATTAATCGCATGCAATGCATTATGAGGTATCCTAAATTGGAAAAATCTTTCAAGGAAATTTGAAATAAAGCAACATCCTAAGTTCAACTGATCAAGAAGAAAAAAGAAATTAGTATAAAGGAACACAATTAATGTTTTAAGTAAAATTTTCAACTGAAATTAATATCACCTTTGTACGTGGTATCAAAACATTTCGAGGAATAGGTAGCCCTTTAGATGTAGCATAATCTTGGGCTAATAAAAGTTTTGCTTGTGTGAAGCGAGTTCCTTCCACAAAAAGAGCTAACCAAAAAGGCATAGGAAAATCCTCTAACTGTTTAAAACCAAACTGCAATATAAAATCTCATATAGTAAGTTCTGAGTACAAAAAGAGCCTTAAAAAATGCATGTATAAATTTTTATTACCTTTAATGTTTCTTTATCCTTAGCCCAGCTTCTCTCCAGAAATACATAATCCGAAAACCACATTGACCAACCTATGATCTGTATAAATTTTACCATTTTTATATTATAGAATCAATGTAATATTCCCAAGCAATACTGTTTTTGAAAGTAACAATCTGAATGAAAAATTGCCATGTGATTGAAAAACATAAACTTTTTTTAATATAAGAGGGATAATACAAATAAACACCAAAAAAAACTCATGCTAAGTCTAGCAAAAGATCAACCAAATGATAAATTAAACCAAGTACCAATCTCATAACAAAACCCTAAAACAAAAAAAAATCCTAAGCAAGTTAACAACCACATGACGAAAACCAACACCAAAGTCAAAAGAAGATAACACAAGATAGACTAAATCTTAAGAAAAGGAAAATAATAGTTACAATACATATACAATGACATAAATAAGCTGCTCACAATAATATCAACACACACCAACCAATAAAAAAACCAAGAGAATGGTACAATCTCAAGCACTCAACTTGGAAAGGCTACTAGTATTGAGCAGATGTAAAGAACAAAAAAAAAGACAAAAACTTGAAGACATTACCAACTAAAATAAAAATCAGCATAGGCACATGAACCATAGCCAACATAAATACAAGAAAAAACTTGAAAAATCAGCACCAGAAATGTCTATTTCTCTCTCATCAAAGTTTACAACTTTCTCTCAAAACTCTTAGTGCTCTTATAAGGCATTCCCTTAAGCCGTGCAATAGCATAGTTTGACACCTATATCAATTTTATGCCTTCTTCATTTCTCTTTTCTTCCCTCTTCTTTATGAATCACTTTTTTTGACCTATTTTCTTCAAATTTTCAAACCAACAATAGTAGTCAACTTATCCATACCCATTGCCAAAAATAAGTTTTATTCCCTTAATGTTCTAAAGTAGCATTATAATTTCGAAATAGATGTAGGCGAGACCCCTTTACCTTCCCACCCACTCAAATATCCTCTATTGCAAAACAAAAAAACTAAAGATTCTATATGCTCATGACATATTTGTTTGTGGAACAGAATGGCTCATTTCGTATTCTATTGTCATAGTTTTGAATTTTAGTTTGACTAGGATATTTTAATTCTAGTTAGATTAGTATACCTTGTTGAGATAGTCTTTACTTCTAATTAGATTAGAATATCAAATTCTAATTACGAAGCAATGATTTTATACTCTCAACATGCATGAAAGTACATCTATTTATACCCACATTGATTAATTGAATAGAATTATTCTTGATTTAAAGAATAGTGATGTTAAAATTAATGACGAAGACCTAGCCCTACTTTTTCTTTATTCCTTACCTCCATATGTTATATGGTCGAAACACCTTCACTTTTGAGGATGTAAGAGCATCTTAAGCTCCAAAGATTGAAGAAGAAAGTTGAGGGTACGTAAAGTAAAAATCAAACTGAAGGCTGGATTGTGAATAAAGGAAGAGGTAAAAAAAAAAGCCCTAGATAGAAAAGGTAGATCTAGATCTAAATCCAAATCTAGAGCAAGAGGAATGCTTGTTGGAATTGTTGTAAGAAAAGGCACTTCTGTCAAGACTATACCAAATTCAAGGGTGATGAAAAGATCAGTAAGTTTGAAAATGTTGTAAATGTAGTAAACGATGAATTTAATACTTTTAAGGAAGTTAATAGTGTTCTTGTAGTTATCAAAAATAACTTGATGGATACATGTATCTTGGATTCGGGTTATTATTTCCACATATCTCCTAAACGTGATTGGTTTACAATCAATTAATCTGTTGATATAGGTAACGTATAATTAGGAGATGATTTCTCTCTTTCAGTTGTTTGGATTGACATCGTCTGGTTCAAGATGTTTGATGATATGGTAAGGACACTTGAAGTAAGACATATCCTTGACATGAAGAAAAACTTGATATCCTTGAGTTTGTTAAATAAGAAGGGCTACAAATTGAGTGGCCAAGATGGTGTCTTGAAGGTATATAGAGAAGTGTTTACTATCATGAAGGGCGAGTTGTTGAGTAGCCTTTATCATCTAGTGGGAAACACAATTTTTGGAACCAATTTCATAGTCTCATCCAATGATCCTGATAATGATGTCACACATTTATGGTATATGAGATTAAACCATATCAGTGAAAGAATATGACAAAACTAAGTAAGCATGGTTTACTATGTAATCAAACGATTGAGAAGCTAGATTTCTGTATATGGCTAACAACATTAGGAAAAATTTAGCACTATAATTCATCATACCAAAAGCATAATATACTACATAAATTCATATTTGTGGAGTATTTCTCCGATGGCATAAAAAGAAAAAGGATCATTATACATGTTGACCTCCATTTATCATTTTTCAAGAAAGGTCTAGACTTACTTTGTAAAAGTTAAGAATGAAGTGTTCATCACCTTTTTTGCAATGGAAATTGTTCAAGAAGCAAACTAGTAAAAAGATCAAGCAATTCCAAATAGACAACATTTTTGAAATTTTGCAAAGGTGAGTTTGATATCTTCTAGAAGAATGAAGGAATCATTAAACATGGCACTCTCATTAAAACACCACCACAAAATGGTGTTACAAAGCGGATGAATGGAACACTTCTAAAGAGAGTAAGATGTAAGCTTTCTAATGCCAATCTACGCAAAGTATTCTAGATAGAAGTTGCCAATATAACTTACTACTTGGTAAATCAGTCTCCATTAAATGCAATTAAATTGAATACTCTCAAGAAAGTTTGGTTAGGTAAACTCTCTAATTACTCTATATCAAGAGTATTTGGTCATCTTATTTATGCTTATGTGACTGATGGTAAGCTTGAGTTAAGGGTAAAGAAATGCATATTCTTAGGCTATGCATTTGGGGTGATGGGTTATCGGTTGTGGTGTACTAATTCGAAATCCCCCAAGTTCATAATGTGTCTGAATGTTACCCTTGATGAGTATGCATTACTTCATGAGACGAAATCTAGATTACAATCATATCAAACCAAGAATTTGGTGAGCAAGTAAAGCTTGAAATTAACATTCCGAGGATAGTGTAGAATGATAGTGAAATCTAGAATTAGTCATAAAAGGTACAAGAACCGGTACCTCATATACAACAATGAAGCATTGCTACAAACATACCAAGAAAAAAATTTAAGAATACCTCAAAAGTATGATGATTTCTTTACTTATGTCAATGATGATTTGATTCTTATGTTTTATTTGTGACTAAAGAAGTATAAACTAATGAACCTTACTCTTATCGTGAGGTAATTACATGTGCCAAGTTTTCTTAGTGACTTACTAATATTAAAAAAGAGATTGAGTCTCTCCACCGAAATCAAATATTGGTGCTTGTGAAACAGCTAAAAGCTAGAAGATTATGGGATTAAAATGGGTTTTCAAGAAAAAGGAAGGGATCCTAGGGGTTGAACATGTTAGATTCAAAGCATGACTTGTGGCAAAAGGCTATGCACAAAGAGAGAGAATCGACTACAATAAGGTATTCGCTCCCATTTCAAAGCATAGTTCAATCCGAGTGTTGCTTACTATAGTGGCCTACTTGGACCTTGAGTTGGAGTAACTTGATGTCAAGACAACATTCTTCTATCGTGAGGTTGAAAAATATATCTACAAGTAACAACCTAAGAGATTCGTTGTTCCAAGTATGGAAGACTATGTATGTCTACTTAAAAGGTCATTATATGGCTTGACACAATCTCATGGGCAATGGTATAAAAGGTTTGATATGTTCATGGAGGCATATGTGTATATTAGGAGTTTGATACGTTCATTGATGTATTAAAAGAGTAACTTAGTGGTGAGTTTAAGATGAAAGACTTAGGTGCCGCAAAAAAAAATTAAGTATGGAGATTATTAGAGATAGATGTGCGTTTACGATATGTTTGTCATAAAAGAAGTACATTCAAAAAGTACTAAAATGTTTTGGGATGCAAGATGCCAATTTTCGTGACTACTCCATTGGGGTTACACCTAAAACTTTCAATTGGTTTATCACCATAAACGGAGGATAAGTAGGAGTACATGACTCGAATTCCTTATGCCAAGTTAGTAGGTAGCATTATGTATGTTATGGTGTGCAGTAGGCTAGATATCTAACATGCTATTAGTGTGTTAATAGATTCATGTACAGATCAAGAAAATGACATTGGTAAGTTGTGAAGTGGATCCTTCGATATATAAAAGGCACTATAGATGTTGGTTTAATGTATGAAGGATGTGTAAACACTAGTTGTAATGTGGTTGGCTTCTTCAATTTAGATGTTGTTGATGATCTAGATAATAGAAGATCTCAAAGAGGGAATGTGTTCACTCTTTCAAGGTTTGCAATTAGTTGAAAAATAATTCTCCAATCAATAATCATTTTGTTTACAATTGAATCTGTATATATGGTGTGGTCAAGGCAATGAAGGAGGCTTTTCGGCTTTAAGGCTTATTTAGTGATCTTGGTTTCGGACAAGCGTAGATAGTTGTATTTTGTGATAGTCAAAGTGTTATACATTTGATTAAAACTCAGATGTTTCATGAGACACCCAAACACATCCGAGTCAAGTGTAACTTCGTTCGAGAGATTGTTTCTAGTGGTAAGATAGTAGTGAAGAAAGTAGCTACAATTGAAAATCTGACAAATATGTTGACTAAGTTTTCGAGATAGAGTTCAAGCATTTCTTAGACTTGATCGATGTTCATAGTGCTTGAGGCCCTATTGGGCATTAATGTTGATGACAGAGATTGGTTTTTAAGGTGGAGCTTGGTGAATTCAAGCCAAAATGGAGATTTATTATGATAGTCTCGTATTTTAGTTTGACTAGGATATTTTAATTCTAGTTAAATTAGTATACCTTGTTAAGATAGTCTTTATTTCTAGTCAGACTAGGATATCAAATTCTAGTCAAACTAGGATAAAATTATTGTCCTTGACCTTATAGAAGAATCATATAGGGTTAAAGAATATCGTTAAGCCAAAAAAGAGTTTAATTAGCACCTAGATCTAGAGACAATGATTTGGGTGTAAATAAGATAAGATTTGTGAGTTTAAGACTATTCTTATATCTAACTTCATCTTGCACTTTACAAGAGTAAACCGTTAAATACTTGAGGGTTTGCAAAGTTGTTCGGCTTTAGAGTTTACTTTTTGCAATAAGTAGATTATAAGGAATTTGGATTCCTTTGATCATTGACGAGGACTCAAGTGTTCGAATAAGACAAGAGCAGAAAATTAAAAGCAAGAAAAGTGTTAATGTTTATGTTCAAAACATATTGCAAGTCCTTTATATAGACTTGCAAGTGTTTTATTGATATGTTTTGAACATAAACATAAACACTTTTCTTGCTTTTAATTTTCTGCTCTTGTCTTATTTGTTTTTTGGTGTATCAAAATGGTTGATAGCAAATCCTTTATATAAGCTTGCAAGTGTTTTTTTTTTAATAACACAATCCTTTCATCAAGGCATCTTTTTATTTTAAAGACACCTTTGCATTTTGTAAGACACAATCCTTAAATAAAGATATTGTTTCAATAATCAACTTATGATAGGGCAACTACTCATTACAATAGATATAATTTTTGAGCTATAATATGCAAAGATAACGTTTTATATCTAAACTTTTGAGTTGTGGTATTTTTTTTGTTGTCTAATAATTTTTGGATTTAAAGGTGTTTTCCCAACATGTCACTTTATTAAGAGACATAATTATTCATATGAGAACACACCTACAATCTAATAGTCACATTTTGTCACACTATGCGACATAACCTTTAAATTACAATAATTTTTCATTTGAAAAGACAATCCTTTATTATAAAAATACACCAACAAATTATTTCACTATTTTAAAAATATTTTCCTCGTTTTTCACTCTTTTGAATTTCTGTTTAGATCAGGTATCATATATCATATTTCCACAGCACTTCCCGTACTTCAAAGTCCGCCTCAGTTTTTCTTTCAATCACCAGCTCACACTTTATTTGTTTACAGTAGTACCTCTCGTTGTTTTAGAAGGAATTTGTATAGCGATTTTGAGGAATAGATCTCAAATGGCTATTTCAGGAAATTTCAGTGAAGAGAAACAATGCACCCTCCTATCTTGGAATAAGAACTTTCGACATTTTTTTCTAGGTAACAACTGCAGAAATATTGTTTCTGAATGGTATACTGAATGGTATAACTTTCAGCAGCCAATATTTATTACATTTGGAAATTAAGAGTGTTCCTTCAAAAGACTATGTTAATTTTAGCTAATAGCTTACACATAAATTGGTATATAAAGAATTTGTTAAAAAGTATATAGCAAAAGTGATTAGATCAAACGAAAACTTACAGGTAGGAATTTTGCTGATCTCTTTATAATAGCTAATGCACTGCCAAGACAACTTGAGCGCTGTAATCAAATGAATTTTCTATTAAATATAGAGAAAGAAAGAAAGAAAGAAAAGACACATGAATGAAGGGACGATAAATCTTTTGCAAAAACAGAAATAAAATTAAATTCACCATAAAATCTATAACAATTTGACTTTGACTGAAAAAAAAAATTAAGCATTAGGGAAATCTCCTTAACTTGACTTATAATTTTATTTTATAAAGTTACAAGTATAAGTAAACAATCAACGATAATATTTAAATAATAAGAAAAATAAACATACTAATAAGCATATAATTAGACAAAATCTAATATAAAATTGATCAACCCAAATATGTAAACCCGTACGTATGGATAGACTTAATAATAGAAATGAAATATGTGTCAAGAAAAGTGAAACTAAAATTCTAGGTGTGTTGCAATATTAATTGTCATGAGCAAAAACTAAGAAACATTTTTATGAATTTAGACATAAAAGTGTTCATGGATCAAGTCAGATCAGAATTATTGAGCTTCTCTTTTAAAAAAAAAAAACAAAACACAAAATTTGAATTCGGCTCGAACTTATCTATTTAATTATTATTTTCTATTAATACTTTAATATTTTATATATTTTTTAAAATTAAAATTTAATAATAAATTAATTGATCAAGTTTGGATTAAAAATCTATGGCTATGACAGATTGAGCCCACAGCTTAACCCGGTAACCCGCTCCTGGAAACCTTTACCCAGACATTTTATTTTACATACATCAATTGTGGCCAAAAAAGAAAAAGAAGACATTGATGAATGAGCAATTATGATACAAAGGATAAGTAAGCACCTGCGCTAAGACCCATCCAACAAGCCAATCAATATCACTCCTGTGATTGCATATGACCAGAGCATGTTCTTTACCTAGAATTATTACAAACATTAAATGAAATGTTAAATGTGTGAAATTCATCTATATGATCTGCACCAGTTTATAATCTTTCAACTAATACAAAATAATTTAGGCATTGAATTACTACAAAATCATCATCTTACCCATTAATTGAAATGTTGCTGCATCTGTGTACAACTCAATCTGCAACCATAAGATATGACAAATATTACTTCTTTAACACTCAGTAGAATAAAGGAATTTTAGCATATTAATGCTGCTAAATATATAAAGTAGAAGCATGGCATAACAAGTGTACTTCACCAAAATATTTTGATTGTAAAGATTCCAAGCATAGGTGGGATTGCTCCATACAATTAATCACATACAAGAACCCATAACAAGAACAAGAATATGAAACTTTCATAAAGAAAGAAAAAAATTAAGTGATGAACATGCTAGAGGCAAATGGAAGAGAAAAATATTGAAAACCTTAATGCTTGCCCACCAATCAATGAGCCATATGAGCTCCAACCATAATAATTCCACAATTACTTTGTTGGTCCTTCTGTACAAACTCTTTGACAATGGCCGAAGGAGGACAAGTAAAACTGCCTGAAAATAGATCTACATTATTCAAACAAATGTTTTCTTCATGAAAAATAAAAAGAATAGTTTATAAAACAAATTAAATGTAGTAAATAATAAGAAAGTATAGAAAAGGGTACCCAAAAATAGACTCAAGAAAAGAGATAAAATGAATGGAAGGAGGCCTTGCTTAAATACCTGAATAAGATTAACAATGAGACCAGAGAGAATGAAGAGCACCCCAACAGGAACAACAACAAGTGCAGCTGGGATTGCCATGGATTTCTTTTACCTAAACCAGATTCTGCGAAGGGAGAGAAGGTCAATTGAAAAGAGAAAAAGAAACTGAGAGATGGTTAATGGGTTGTAGAGAAATGTTGCCAGAAATACACGTGGATTAGGCAGTCTTAAGAGCCCTTTATAGATGGGGGGCATCCTACGTACCATTGGGTGATTCTCCCCCTTTTTTGGGCATACATGGCGTAAATGAGAACATGCAGCAAGATTAAATTTTGCTTTTCTGTTAAGAACGCAAAATCCAAGCAAACCAAATCACCATAAAAACAAAAAAAAAAACAAAAACCCCCTCCAATCACTATGAAACAACACTTTGATTCTTCTTAATTTAAATAATGCTTTTGATCTTTTAACTATTAACATCGTTAATTCTCAATTAAACAAAAACTAAATGCAATATCACATAAATATTTTAGAACAAATATGCCCCTTATATCATATTTAAAAAAAATTAGATAAATTTTCTTTAAAAGAATCTTCTTATCCTTCTCCCAAACTTGATCAGAACTGCTTACAGCATTCTTATTGCGAACTTTTTCACTTGATCCATGAGCTGCTCACACCCTTCATCCCTTTTGTAAAGTTACCGGTACAGCTTGGTAGTTAGATGCAAACACTATCTTGTATTTTTTATATGTCGCTTCTTAGAAACACTGTGTTTACGTCGTAGAAGTTAATCTAGCTTGTAGCGGTAAGAATGTCAACGTTGTATCTAGTTGTTCAGGTTTAAAAATGGAAATCAATGGAAATGTTTTGGGTTTACGGTATTATGTTTATTGACACAAACAGATTGGCAAAATGTAATTTAGTTTCTAGGTTTGTACGTTTGTTGTAATGAATTCTCATTCTTGTTTAGAGGCTGTCGAAAATTTTCTTTTAAAAAACCGTTTATCAGAAAAAGAAAAATCAAAAGAATTTTAATCTGAAAGTCATGAAAATTTAAAGTTGAAATTGAAAACCATAAACATATTTCTTAAAATAATATTTATTTTCATCATACTTTTTATTTCTTCAATAGTTTGAGAATTTTTTTTCTTTGAGAAGAATAAATTAAAAGTAAATTTTTTATTCAATGATGAATATTTCACAAAACAAGATTTTAAACCAAATCCATGTTGAATAACAAAATTAGGAAAAAAAAAAAACACAAGTCAACCAATGTTAAAAACAAGATTTTGAACCCAAAAAAGATAGAAAATTAAAAAAAGATAATATATAAAAAAGGAAAAAGTCCTTGGCAAATGCAGCCTCCATGGGATCAATGTTAATAAAATCTTCTCCTCTTCAAAGGTAGTGACCAAGAAACTTTAACAATTTCTTTATATTTCTTTTTTCTTTCAAATCAAAATTTCTTTAGTTAAAAGAGCAAGAGTTGTGAGAAAAAGAAAAGCAAAACAAAATTCAAAGAGAAAAGAAAAAATTGTTCAAGCAACACGAAGAAAAAAAAAGAAATTGGAAGAATGTTTGTTGATTATTACAAGATTTTTCAAGTGGACTAAAATGCAAAATATGAAAATTTAAAAAAAGCTTATCAAAATTCCTTTAGTTTTTTTGGTTTTTTATTTTTTTGGTTTAAGGTTTTTGGGAGAGAAGAAAGATTGAGCAGTTTTTTAAGAGGGTATTTGAGTATGAAATGTTTATATGATATTAGGTTACATTTTTTAACAGTTAAGTATCTGTATTAACAATTAAAGGATCAAAAATATCATTTTTAAGATAAGAAAAATCAAAATATTTTTTTTAAATGATTAAGGGAAGGTTTTTAGATTTTACCAAGTACAATATATCAACCTCTCTTTTCACATCAATGTCTATGAATTTGTCAATTTTCTACCCTAATATATGAAAATTATTCTTGTCTTAACAATACTTTTGATGAATGCATGAGTACGTGAATGATATCAGCAAAGTGAATTAATGCTTGGAAAATTGTCCTATATATGCACTTGATGTTACATGTTTTTTAACTCTACAAGCAAACCCAAATAAAAAAAATATACGAGTAGATCATTGAACAAATGATTTATGTATCAATTATCTAAGCTTGTCAATAGAGTTAAAATATTGAGGAAAATGTAAAAAATGGACCTCCTGATAGGGTAATTTCAGAAATAACCACTCATATAAAGTTATCTGTTTCTAACCAAAAAGAAGCATGAGTAGACCAAAATGCCCTTAAAAACATTGTTTCAAATTAAGCTCCCGATATCTCCCTCCCGCTAGAGAGAAAATAGAAATAAAAGCTCAGTTGTTTGAGCTCACCCATCTTTCTCTCTTAGCTCTCTGAATTCTCTCAACTCTGTCAACTCTCTGTTGAGCACCATCATCATCATCAACTCTCTCAACTCTTTGAACTGTATGAGCTCTGTCAACTCTCTGTTGAGCACCATCGTCATCGAGCTGTGGTCTATCTCTCGACATTTGGCCATATTGTTGTAGATTAACAAACCCTATAGCAGAGATGACATCAAGGTATGTTATTGGGTTTATTGCTGCAACACTTAAATTTCTGAAACATTTGGTGTAAATTAGAATATGAATTAGAAACATTGCCCAGAGTTGTTACACGCTATGCATGTATAACATGTGTTAACGTTATTTTAGCGTGTCACGACATTGGTTATTTTATAGCAGTTCGTGTAACGAGTCAGTAATTACACTGATTGACGTGTCACACACCATGGGTATTTTAGGCCAATTCGTATAAGGACACAGTAATTATAGTGATTGGCGTGTTAGCGTTGGCATGTTACAACATTTTACGTTATATGCATGGCGTGTTACAACATTTTACATTATAGGCATGGCGTGTTACAACATTTTACGTTATATGCATGGCGTGTTATAACATTTTACATTATATGCATGGCATGTTACAACGTGACTGACAAATTCTAGAGCACGGCATGTCATGTAATGTGTTAAATGATTGACAAATTATTGTTGTTTTCAAAATTTCAGTGGGGTTCTAATTGTGCGACTTGTGATAAGACACGGTAGTCAGTAGGTGGATGGCATTTACAAGGGTGGTGAGTCATGAATGCAAGGGGTTATGAGTGATTTGTCGTTTGTGGGATTGATGAAGCTGGTTGAAGATGTTGTCGGGGTAAAGTCAGAAATTGACGAGATTGAGTTACATACATTGATCAGTACACCCGGAGAGCTATCACGGTCAATTATCAAGGATGATGAGGATGTTGCATTAATTCTGCTAGAACAAAGGAATGTTCTAGTTGTGTATGTCAGCATTAAGGGACGCCAAACAAATGTTATGTCACATTAAAAAGCTGAACAACATGGTAATCAGTTCAATCAAAATGAGATTTACAATGCTTCACATATACCACAGTATTCGGTCCGTAACACACAACAATGGCAATTGAAGTATGCACAAGAGTTTGTGCAGCCCGGTAGACACATGACATTCACAGAACAATTTGTTGCACAATTTCGATCAGGATGTGCATCGAATCAATTAGTTACTTGTGTCCAACAAATGCAACGATCAAGTGAAACTGTACAGGGTGTAATGGCATTTTCAAATGAGAATGCGACATTTGAGGACAACACTACAACGTTGAAGGGTGACATTGTGACGCCCGAGGATAATACTACATCTGATGAGGGAAATGAGGATTTGTTCCCTACTGGTGAAGATAGATTTGATGACAATTCGGATGATGGGCCTGATGAATGGCATGATGAAAGTTCAGACGATGACTAGCTTTATGACAGTGACATTCCAATTTGCAATAATGTTGAAAGTGAACCGGAACCTGTTGGAGGTGTTAATGTAGGAGATGTTTAGTGTGATGACCCCATATACAATAACCCCATCGCTATTGAGAACGGGATTCATTCCCCTAGTACATTGCTCTATGACAGTTGTCAAGAAAGGGGAAATGCAGGGATATCTCGTACGTGGGTAATTCCAGGTGCAAAAAAGTTCTCCTTCTCAACAATTACAACTGAAGAGTCGACATGTGCCGATGATCGCTTATACAAAGGAAGAATATTTTCCTCGAAGGCCGAGTTGAAACGAGCTTTGAACATGTTGGCTCTAAAAAGCAGTTTGGGATAAGAGTAAAAAGGTCATGTAAAGCTCGTTATAAGGTTGGTTGCAAGGACAAGGCATGCAAGTTCAGTGTGTGTGCAACAAAGTTACCTAAAGAAAGAGAATATTGGCAAGTTCGAACGTTCCACAAAGTACACATGTGTACTGTCAATGGTTTGCAAGGGCGATTTGCAACCGCGAATGCGAAGATAATTGGTGAACTTATGTCACACAAGCTTCAGGCTAATGGAGTAGCATTGAGACTTAAAAACATAATTGGTGATATGAGGGTTCAGTGGGGATTGAAATGCTTGTATGGTAAGGCTGGCAAGCGAAGGAGTATGCGAAGAGGCATGTTGTTGGTCCCCCGGATGAGTCATTTTAACTATTACCCTCGTATTTTTATATGTTGGAACAAGAAAATCCCGGCACAGTCACTGTAGTGGCTACTAATGAAGCAAAAAGATTCAAATATTGTTTCTAGGCATACGAGTCTTGTATTCAGTGGTTTAGGGATGTAATGTGTCCTACGGTTGCAATTGATGCGATACATCAGAAAGGCAAGTTCAAGGGTGTTCTGTTTGTCGTTGTATGCAAATATGCGAATGAGTGCGTATATGTAGTTACGTTTGGCATCAGCTATGTTGAGGACGAAGACTCGTGGACGTGGTTTCTTAGCAAGCTGCGTGATGCAGTTAGTTGTCCTGAAAACACTATGTTCATTTTTTATCAGCATCTCGGCATTAAGAAAGCAATCCAAAATGCATACCCGAAGCACACCGCTGTTTATACGGGTACCACTTGAAAAAAAACTTTAAAAACAAGTTCAAGCGCAACGATGTTTCTATGATTTTCACCCTTGCTCGAGATTGCTATAAGGTTTCTGATTTCAACAGACATATGAACCGCTCAAGCAGATTCACGTAGGAGCCCATGCTGACCTTATGAGAATAGTCCCTAAGAGATGGGCACGTGCCTGTTCACTTGCAAGGCGATACCAAATAATGACATCCAATATTGCGGAATGTGTTAACTCATGCTTAAAGCATGCAAGACAAATGCCAATCACTGTTTGGATCGAGTTCATTAGAGACATGTTCCAGCATTGGTTCCATGACCGGTACGAGGAGGTCATCAAGGTGACCACGCCCTTCAGCCCTTGGGTTGCCAAACAGTTAAGCAAACGGTTTAATGATGCACATCGCTTTGTGGTTAAACTTATCAATTGAGTGGAGTTCAAAGTTAAAGACGGGAAGATGGACAGACTTGTAAACCTGTCCATGAAGACGTGTTCATGTTGTGAGTTTCAAATAGATTTACTGCCATGCAGCCATGCCATTGCAGCAATAAGGTCAGAATATCTTTATTTCTTATTTGAACCCTAATTGACATAGTATTTACATTATGCTTGAACATTGAGTTCATTGTGTTTTTCAGTAAATGCAAACGTGAAGTTATTGAATTTTGTGTTGACTAATATAAGACAACCGTTTTGGTAAAGGTTATGCGGGGCCCATTCACCCCGGTAGGGCATCCTAATGAATGGGACATCCCCTTTCATGTGAAACAAATTGTCTTCTTGCCACCACCTTGGCAAGGCCAAGCGGGAAAACCTAGGAGGAGAAGGATTCCATCGATTGGTGAAGGTAGTCAAGCACGGAGATGTTCGCAATGCAAGAGATACGAGCATAACAGACAGAATTGCGCATCCCCATTTGCAGTTCCATCCACAAATCTGGCACCATTTCCAAGTCAATCGGCGCCTCCATGAGTGCGCCGACTGAAAGCATGTTCAAGTTGCAAACAAACTAGTCACACACGCAACAACTATCCAATACGAAGGACAATGTCTGAAAACGTAGAGTGTCTTGTGGATGAAGACAACTTGTCGGCCTAACTAAATGTGTAACCCATGTGCAATACCTTTGTCACAATTTGCTCTTACAGTATCTTACATTCATTCATATTTGGATTTTGTGTTTGTTAGTTTCCTCTTGTAGATGAGTCTTTATTTTTTTTACTAATTTTGTAGATATATTATTTGATTATTCATTTCATTTTGTTCGTAATTTTGAACACTGAATAGACTTGCGAAGTCTTTATATTGTTACCCCATTTCTCACATTTTATTACTACTTGTATTAAATAATTAATGATTTAATTTAATTCCTTTCTATTTCATTTGATTTAACCTTTTATGTTTTTACAATCAAATCTCTTAAAGGATATAAAATTAATTCATCTAACTTTAGTAGCTTTCTAAATCCTAATATTCAATTTCTTTTTGTAAATTTTTAATTACAACATTTATTTTATCTTATTAATACCTCCATATAAAACTTTAAGCCAATCACTTAACAAAATAATAATAATATTGTACCAAAGAGTTTACTTCAAAGGATGCAAGTATAGAAAGAGAAAATTTTCGACTAATTAAAAACATATCATATGAAATTTAAGATTAAAACACATGATTTGACCAAAAAAATTTAAAAAATTTATGGATCATCCAATCAAATTTCATCTATGAATCATCAAAATAATTTTTTATTCAATTAAAACATTTTAAAAATAAAATTGAAATATAAGGACGAAAATGAACAAAAAAATATATTATGCTAAGCTAGTAAAAGAAATGCCACATGGCATTTTTGATCATCTGGTGTCAGGGTTGAGATTAGGTTGTAATTGGTATATGTCAATGACATCTTATGGTGACACGCTGAGTGGAAGCAGATACTTGACGTGACACGCTAAGTGCATGCAGATTTCTGTGGTGACACGCTGACTTCTTGCAGTATTATGGGGTGACATGGTACGCCCCATCTTGTGGTGACACGCTGAGTGGAAACAGATACTTGGCGTGACACGCTGAGTGCATGCAGATTTTGGTGGTGACACGTTGACTTCTTACAGTATTGTGGGGTGACACGGCACGCTCCAATTGTGGTGACACGCTGAGTGGAAGCAGATACTTGGCATGACACGTTGAGTGCATGCAGATTTTGGTGGTGACACGTTGACTTCTTACAGTATTGTGGGGTGACACGACACGCTCCAATTGTGGTGACACGCTGAGTGGAAGTAAATATTTGGCATGACTTGCTAACTTATTCTAGTATTCAGGGGTGACACGCCATGCCCCAATGGGGTGACACGCCACATGGTTACAGTATTAATTTAAAGGCACTGTGTTTGAATTGAGAAAGAAAAAGTAATGTATAAAATGTACGAATATTAAAATTAATAAAATTAATTGTATATACAAAAAAATGTATAGACAAGGGCTGATATGTTCAGGGTTCGCTCTCACAACTGTTGAAAAAAATTTCTAGAGCGTATTAGCGATGCATATTTGCAATCATATTCTACTTTAAGTCTGATTGATTTTGATTGCAAAATATCATCAAAGTACCCTATCATGAACATACCGCAACTAACACTATCATTCTGCCGATGCACTATAGCTTTTGGCAAATGAATTTCCAATGGCATCGGCATCAAATCCCATGTCTTCCAGTGTGTTTTGTTGAAATAACTGGCTTGGTGGCAGATGATTGGCATAATTGTCGTAAGGGTGTCATCTGAGCTGCAAGCACTCCGTTATCCTTAGCATCCGAAGTTCTTGCGGAGTCCACCACCTTGATCGTCCACCTCACCAAGTCGATCTTCGCTACCACCCAATACCCACCTACATTGCAAGGCGTGAGGATGAAATCGACATTTTCCCATTTTTAGCCGTATGTCGACTTCTCACCCTCCACGTACCCCCGCAACTCATCCGAAATTTTCATAGTGGACCAAGCATCTTCAATTGGAAATGTGGTGTGTAGTATATGAATGGTGTCCTGTGAAGCATGTATACATTAGCTTACACTCATTACAATCAAAAACTTAGTACTTTCATAATTGAAAATTTTTCAAATAAACTTACGAAGAATATTGTGTCAACCACGCATGCACTGGTAGTGTACAGCTTCGACTTTGGTCCTGTCATCCGCTTACAAAGTATACTGAGTCATGCGTCTATTTGTTCACTAGTCATTTCTTCTTTAGTATCCTCTAATATTGTGAAAAAGTTAGCCCCTTGATCTCCTAAGATCTCAATGTTACGCTTGCATATGTAACAAAATGAGTTTGAAAAGCCTTGGTGGATTAATGTTTCATTAAAAAATAATATTTGAAATGTTATTTATGAGCTTACCTCGCACACTTGTCTTTCTTAAAAGCTTCGTACGCTTCAACTGTTGTGTTCCTTACATCCCGACGACTCAATGAGGGGTCGACGTACTGGCTTGCCCTATATTTGCTCTCCATTTTTAGCCGTGCCCGCTCAATTAGGTCTGAAATTTGTGTTGCACGATGATGGACATCAGATGACTCTAGTGACGACAACTGTGACCCGCTGGCTTTAGGAGTGCTCTGAGGAAGATGGTTCTCTCTTGCTGCTACCTCGACTAATGCATCGACGTGAGGAAGATGCTATCCTTCAGCCATGACCGAGTGAAGGTCCCCCTCTCTTCCTGTAGATGCATCGATAACCAAATCGACCTCAAGAATAGGGTCTCCTTCAACATCATCTGATTGAAGGGTCACATCCCATGCCACAGCATCATCTAGATCGGCCTCAAGAATAGGGTCTCGGTCAGCACCAACAACGTCATTGTGAATGTGAACACCAGATTCATCATGTTGCCCATCATCAGCATCATCGTGGTCCTCACCAACATCGTGAGATGAAGGACTGCCCTACAAAATGACACAAATAGGAAAATCCATTAACTCATAAAATAACACAAACCGTAAACAGAGAACAAAAAATAGAACTACACCTACTAAACGTAAACGACTGATATATGAGTGAAGATAGAATAACATACTTGTGATTTCAGGCCGTCTAGAATCCGAGCAACGACACGGTCCTTAAACGTCTGTATCGCCAAAGTCAATGACTGAATTGAAGCCTTCAGCTCTAACATGTCTTTTTTATACCGGTGCATGATCCGTCACAGCTGACGCCAGGGGCGACCCAATAAGTTCAAAGGCCTAAAGCGAAATATTGAAATGAGACTTTTTTTATTGAAATTAAAAAATAATTATTAAAATTTTATTTTTCTAGCTTTTTGAGATGCAAAATTTTTAATTAAACTTCTATAATCAAGTTCTTCTAGTATTTCTTTTTCAATTGATAATACAGCTAATCCATTTAATCTTTCTTGAGACATTATTGATCTTAAATAAGATTTTATTAATTTTAGTTTTGAAAAACTTCTTTCTCCTGAAGCAACACTTACTAAAATTGTTAATATTATTCTAAAAATATTTAACTATTATGATTATCTTATATTTTTTAAATGGCTAATATAAAATCAATAATCAAAATTTCTAATTCAAATAAATCAACTATTACATAAAATAAAAATAATATAACAATATAATATAAACTCTAAATTAAAGTAATAAAATCTGTAAAGATTAGAACAATAGTATCTAATTATTGAATGCTTATTGCCAACCGCAAATGAGGCTCATAGCTTTATGAAAATAATAAAAGAATAGACTTCTTGTGTATTTTTTGGAAAAAACTTAAAGTTAAAAGGAAGAAAGAGCAAATGAGAAAGGAAGATTTCAAAAGTAGATATTATACATTGAAAATAAATAATTAGTTTTATATATAGGGAAAAATAGCTGTTGGAAATCATTAAATGCGTTGATTGGAAATAAGAGAAATAAGTGAGAAAAAAAAATTACTGTTGGAGATAATTAAATACATATGACTATTAGTTTATTGGAAATAAGAGAATATAGTTGAAAATTAATAGCATTCTAGAAATAAGGAAGTAATAGAAGTTTGAGATTTATAGGCACATAATTAAAAAAGTGAAAGAACAAATAATTTTATTAATTATTTTTTATTTTTATATATTTTTAATATAATTAATTATATTATAATTATTATAAAATTATAAATCTTTCCTAAAATTGAGGCCTCCCCAAATTGGGGGCCTAAAGCGCTTGCTTGGGTGGCTTCACCCAAGGGCCGGCCTTGGCTAACGCTTCGTGACTACTCCGTCATTGACTCTTATCGAATGGGTCAATTGCAATAACATATATTACTGTGTTATTCACTAATCATATATGGAATTGTTGAACATTACACATTAGAACTTTAATATCCTTACCGGCAACTCGTTACCACTACGCGGTTGAGCAAAACTGATCGGTGGTTAAGGAGCTGTTGTCGCCTCCCTCAACTGCAATAACAGAAATTACTGTGTTACTCGGTAAACATATGTGGAAACAAACTGTTAGAACCAATCTTATCGACTAGTCGTTAGCACTGTGAGTCTGAGGAAGATCTCTCAGTGGTTGAGGGGCTGTCGTCGCATGGTCCAATTGCAAACACAGATATGTTATTCGATAATCACATATGGAATTGTTGAACACAAACCGTTATAATCGTCCTTACAGGCTCGTCGTTAGCATTGTGAGTTTAAGGAGGACCTCTCGGTGATTGTGGAGCTGTTATCACATGGTCCAACTGCAAACACAGATATATTATTCGATAATCACATATGAAATTGTTGAACATAAACTGTTAGAACTGTCCTTATCGGCTCTTCACTACCATTGCCATGGTCGTCACCTTCCTCCATCAACTCAAGGCGTGACAGCTTATCGACTCCAGTAGTGGCGGTGCGCCTCCGCTTCATAGCACTAGTGGCTCTTTTGTGCATCAAATTTCTCCTCTTTTCCCTTGCACCTAAGCCCTAGTTTGCCCGATCCTCCATGTGCCGTATTGGCACATATTGGTGACCCTCAGATAACGGGACATCGATGTCCACAAATTAATCCCGGTTGGCCTCATCCGGGGTTCGCTCCAAGGTCTTAACGGCCTACAACTGTAAAATAGAGATTGTGATTAAATTTTAGGAAAAATTATTATACAAATTCACAGCAAAAATTAGTAGTTGTTCACTCATGTGCTAAGATGACTCCAACATCTCAACTGCCTTGTAGAAGTCTTTTGGCTTCTGGTTGCATTGCCATCTGCACATAAGTGGGTAGACGTTGTCTTTCGGAGCAAAGGGGGCAACTATCTTTCGTAAAGTCAAAATTACCTCCATTGCCTAGAACTGCAAGTCAAATGTAACCATTATCATATTGTAAATGATAAACGAGTGCAACCATAAATTATTATGTCAAGAGGAAAATGAAAAATGTTACATGATAGTACCTGTATCACCCACGCGAATCCGTAAATGTTGTACCCTAAACAATCCTTCTGCACGTTCGAGGCAGGCACTTCGAACCCCTTCAAAAGGTAGTCCAAGGTCAGCCTCCAAACATAATGACCCCATGGGAAGACATTTCAAGTGTCGATGTCCTCCACCAATGACAAGAGCCAAGGCGTCACCCTTCTATGGTAGTGTTGACCAAATAAAATGTTATTCACGATCAAGGAGAGTGCCATCTTGGTCGTGTCTCCCGATCGCTGAAAGTTACCTCCGTGGAACATATCAAGCAACGCCTGCAGCTTAACGCTCTGCTGCCCGTTCCAGTATCGTGCATGAATTCTGTTCGGAACAACCTCTTACGGTCGTGTGAACACATCGGGCATTCGACCAAACTTCAGTCTAGTGATAAGGCAAAACTCCTGCTTTGATATGCGCGCCTTACTTTTGCTAATGGCAAACCATAGCTCATAATCCATTGAATTTGTCACAGTGATTCGACGAATCATGATGTTATGCAGGAAACTAGCGGAGAAATAGCCTTGTGGATATACATCCAGCAGTATTTCGAAACACATACGCTTCACTGTATCGTATTCCCTTTTCTCTTAGACAGTCTTGTTGATGTAATGTAGTTACGACCACTTACAGTGGGTGTTAATAGTGACATGGAACGCCCACTTCTCCCTCAACACAATAAGCAAACTATCAAGATCCCCATACTGTTTGGACTGCATATGCAAAACATGGCACACATGCACGAGCGAGTTAACCCATAATGTTGTAACACACTATACATATGACGTAAAATGTTATAACACGCCATGAGTATCAAGTTAAATGTTGTAACACGCCAACACTGACACACCAATCACTATAATTATTATGTCCTTACACGAACTGGTCTAAAATACCCATGGCATGTGACAGGCTAATCAATGTAATTACTGACTCATTACACGAACTGCCTTAAAATAACCAATGTCGTGACATGCTAAAACCCCAAAAAGCAGTTAACCCACTACACGCCATATCTGTTGTAGTTCAAAACTTTGGTACGACCATAAAATCGGGAAGAAAACAGTTTAAACATAACAATTGAAAAATATTGAAAAAACACAAACATATCACACAAACCTAGCAAAAAATTAACGAATAGAAGAAAGTTTTAAAAGTTTTATTTTCAGACTGACTGACCTCTTCACTAATAACAGACATTGTTGTTGTGGTGTCGTCAAGCTTGCAAAGAACAAAGTCGAACACTCTGGTACCTTTGGAAATGAGGAATGAATCAAATCAAACTCTTTGATTTCCTTTACACAGACATTTGCGATTTCTGAAAAATATTTAATTAAAATGAAATGGCCTCACAATTTTCTCTATAAATATTCATTTATTCATTGAATTCATTCAGTGGAAGTCCAATAGGTTTCTCATTATTTTCCCACTTTTTTTTCTTTTTTCAAACCATGTCGTGTCACATGTTCAAGCCATACCATGTCACACACTCTAAACCCTGTCGTGTCACAGATCTCCATGACGTGTCATAAACTTTGAGCACTAGCGTGTCACAGATTTCCTCCATGGCATGTCACAAACTTTGAACGCTACCATGCCACAAATTCCCTCCATGGTGTGTCACAAACTCCAAACACTGCCGTGTCAGAGATTCCCTCCATGGCATGTCACAAACTTTGAACCCTGCCATGTTAAAGATTCCTTCCATGAGATGTCACAAACTCCGAACGCTGGCGTGTCAGAAATTCCCTCCATGGCGTGTAGGGATGTCAACGGGTACCCTATTATAGGGTACTCGCGAGTATCCGACCCGATTATACCGGGTTAGGATACCCAATAAACATATTCGAAACGGGTTCGGGTAGTGATTTTACTACCCGAATCGGATTCAGGTAGGGTTCAGGTATCACACTTTGGATACCCGTTACTCAAACCCGTTTACAATAGTTGAATAAAATTGCTGCATCAGGACTCGAACCCAGGCCATGCAGGAAAGCACTCACCGTCTCCACCATCTGGACAAGCAGTTTCCTTTGTTGTATATTGACAAAATAATATATTTAAAATATAGTTAGTTAAATAACTAATGTAATGATATGAATAAATATAAATAAAAAATTATTAGATTATTAATTATGTTTAAATAATATGAATATCATATCATATCACAAAGGAATATAATTATATTTTTATTTTTATTAATTTAATTAGTAGTTAATTTTATGAAATAAGTAAAGAAATATTATTGTATATGTATACGAGTTCGAGTAATTGGATACCCATGAAAAAAATTTTAATAATTTTTTAATCTAATCGGGTTTTTAAATGGGTTAGGGTAATTACAGGGTAATGAAAATGTAATAGGGTTAGGGTTACGATAGTAATTTTTAAAATTATTCGGGTAATTAATATGGTTAGGGTAGTTGATTTTTTTATAGGGTTAGGGTTCGGGTATCTCAAAATTATAAGGTACCCGACTCGTTGACATCCCTAATAGCGTGTCACAAACTCTGAACGCTGGCGTGTCACAGATTCTCTCCATGGCATGTCACAAACTCTAAACACTAACGTGTCACAGATTCCCTTCATGGCATGTCACAAACTCTAACCCTGTCGTGTCACAGATTCCCTCCACGGCGTGTCAAACTCTAAACGCTAACGTGTCACAGATTCCCTCCATGTCGTGTCACAAACTCCGAACGCTGTCGTGTCACAAATTCCCTCCATGGCATGTCACAAACTCTGAACCCTGTCGTGTCACAGATTCCCTTCATGGCTTGTCACAAACTCTAAACCCTGTCGTGTCACATATTCCCACCATGTCGTGTCACACATTCCCAACATGTTGTTTCATAAACTCTAAACCTTGCTTTGCCACAGCCGTATCACATATGGCCTGCTGTAGTACGACCATTTTGTGCTTTGGATTCACATCTTTCTCCTTTCGATTCACCACCGTATTAGGGATTTCTGGTTTCACATCATTCTCCAAGCTTTCGATTCATCACAACCGGTTCCTCGTTCGGTTTAATATCACTCTTTTCCTATTATCTGAATGTCGTGTTTGAAATCTCTGAAAAACCATCTCATGTAACATTATTTTGTTTTACACAAGCTTCGCGAAAAAAAAATAAATGTTTTGCACAAAATTAGATATTTGCAAATTCTTTGCATATTTATTTTTCCATTTTTCGCCTGTTTGAGAGTGAGCGTCAACGAAGATGGCTCATTAACGGCATTTTTGTCCCAAAATCTATTCTCGTGGCTAAAAATAGTTAAAATTATTTGGAGGCTTATTTCCAAAAACACGTTATTTTTAATGGCTAAAAAATTTTTTTCCTAAAATATTTAACCATAATGTATATGTAAGTATGTTTGTGTATATATAATTAAAAATTATTTTATACATTGACCATAAATGTTTTATATTTCATAAATATATTTAAAAAATTATCACATGTTTATTAAATTATAATTAAAGAGTAAATAAATTAAAATATTGCTTAAACCCGTTTATAAAATTCAAAAATTTTGAGACCAATAATAATCCATATAGAATACACATTAATTGTAAAAATTTGGAAAGAAATAAAACTTATCTTACGAACTCTACGAGTGAGTTAGAAAATTGACACGCTGCTCATGAAGATATTATTGAACATTTATAACCATTAACCATTTAAGCCTATTCGCAAAGTCTGAAAATTCGAGGAATAATAATCCAAAAACTTTAAGTACAGAAAGGCCTCGAAGGCCATTTTAACTTGAACGCTGGGAAAGAGAAGCAACAGCAAGAGCAAGGCCCAGCCCGTGATTCGCCTATGGACCCTTCAACCCAGAGGCTTTGTTAAAAGGAAAGGGGAGATTGTGTGGAATTTGGCAAAGCAGAAAGCAGCAGATAGACCATCAGCAATGGCGACCATAGCAGCATCACAACACCACCACCATCCAACATCGCTAGAGGAAGTCCGTACGCTTTGGATAGGAGACCTCCAATTTTGGGTCGATGAGTCCTATCTCAACTCTTGCTTTGCTCACACTGGCGAGGTTCCCATACTTTCCCCTCTCTCTCTCCTTTATATACTCAAAATTTATGTATCTATCTATAATATTTCTAGGCTTTCTTATTTTGGGTATTGGAATAAATTTTGGTTGTTACTTAATTTGATGACTATAATTTGTTGTGGGAGTTTTTCTAGGCTGTCTTTATATGTAAAACATACGAAAATGCTGATGCTGGTAAGGTATTTTTTAGATGTAAAAGGATTTCAAGTTTCGTTGTGTTCTTAGAATTATCTGTTCACATTTTGTTTAATAATAAAATTATAAATTGAAATAGTATCCTATCAATAATTGAGTTTTTTTTTGGCCAAATATCAACAATTGAGTGGATATGAACTTTATCAAATTATTATTAAATCACTTATGAGTTCAAGAAACAAAAAATCACCTGTATATACCTCAAAAATTATATTTAATTAATAGCACATGGCTTAGAAGCATGTGCTAATTTTTTTTTTTTAAACATCTGCAAAGCAATGTGACATGAATTAAATAACGACTGTAGTCTGTGAAAGCAATCTGGCTGCTACTGCAAAACATAGGAGGGATAACTGAGGTTTCTGAAACCTATGTGTTAATCAACCCAACTGCCTTTTGCCGCAAGTAATTTCAATGTGCACGAAGAGCCAGGTTACAAATCTGACTAATGCTCAGCTGATAAGAGCAGAGAGCTAAGAGAAGAGCTTCACTAGATTGTCAAATTATCAGGCTAGTTGAATTAATATCGATTATAGGATGCTAGCAATAATCTGTCTTGGCTTCTACCATTTGTTTTATCCTATTCAGTTGTTCAAACCTCGCCTGTTATGCATACCCATTGTTGGTTCAAGCAATTATCAAACTTGTGATAACTCTGGGAATTGCATTGGTTGCAACATTCATAATAATTCAGTAAATTTAGAATTCAGGTATTATCAAATTCATCAGATGCTAATGTTCAATGATGTATTTGTTTCCTTTACCTTATCTCAAAGCTTGTAGCTTTCTAGTGGATGTTGCCTTCAAAATGAACAATTACTTCTGATCTCTGCAGCTAGTCTCAATAAAAATTATACGTAACAAGATCACTGGCCAGCCTGAGGGATATGGATTTGTGGAGTTTGTTTCTCATGCGGCAGCAGAAAGGATACTGCAGACTTACAATGGGACACCAATGCCTGGAACAGATCAAATGTTCAGGTTAAATTGGGCTTCTTTTGGCATTGGAGAAAGACGTACTGATCCTGGGCCTGAGCATTCTATTTTTGTTGGGGATTTGGCACCTGATGTCACAGATTATCTATTGCAAGAAACCTTTCGAGCTCACTATCCATCTGTTAGAGGTGCCAAGGTTGTGACTGATCCAAATACTGGACGCTCAAAGGGATATGGATTTGTTAAATTTTCTGATGAGATTGAGAGAAATCGTGCTATGACCGAGATGAATGGTGTCTATTGCTCAACTAGAGCTATGCGTATTAGCGCAGCAACACCTAAGAAGCCCACTGGTTTTCAGCAGCAGTATGCTGTGGCAAAAGGTTGTATTCCTTTCATTAACTTTTACCAAAAGAAAACCATAGCCAGATTCATTTATTCATTTTCTTGCCTCTGAAATCATATCACTGTTCTGTTTGGTCCATGGCCCTTGTGTGGCTGCCCTCAATTTGATTGTGCTATCCATTATTACCAAGGTGCATGTGAAAAAGAGGCATCACTTGATAATTTTAAATTGATTTGTAGCTACTCATATCAATTCTCAAATCTACCCCAATGTCTGTAATGCAGTTCGCTCTTTTTTCTTTTGCTTAATAGTGATTTGATGAAGCAGTAAAGCAATGAAATTAATGTTATTTCATACACTTTGAAGATCACATTGCTGATATGTTGCTTTGAGGATATTTTCTCACAAGAATGTGTTTCTATTCATAACTTAAATGTTGCACTTGTTTAAAATTCTTGCTCTGCATGCAACTTTTTTGCTAATTCCATGTCAATTGAGGTTTATTTATTTATGTTCACATTGTTTGTTTGTTTAGTTGAGATGTGGACATGATGTATATCAACGTTTATACTTGTTCGCAGTTGGTGGTCTAAGGACTTGACTAACTGTACCTATATCTATATTTATGTTGCTCTTTGGTACCGTGGCCATACTTGATATTAGCTTCATGTATGTATGAAGACTTAGTGACTTAAATGCATATGAAGGAAAGAAATTCTAAAATGCACTTACCCATGGATATGTCTGCAGCTGTATATCCAGCTCCAGCATACACAACTCCTGTGCAGGTGCTTCCACCAGATAATGATAGTACTAACACCACGGTTAGTGAGGCATAGGCAAGTTGTTTCAGGAATTATCTCCTATCGCTTAGACTAACTATCCTATCCTTTGCAGATTTTTATTGGCAACTTGGATCCAAATGTCACAGAAGAGGAACTGAAGCAATTATTCTCACCATTAGGAGATATTGTATATGTCAAGATTCCTGCAGCCAAAGGATGTGGTTTTGTACAGTTCGCAACCAGGTAACATCAAGTTCATTATATGTCAAGATTCCCTTAGTTTTTGTTTTTAAATGTCAAGTTTGTTAGTTTTTTAGAGTCTAAAGTAGTTTCATATTTATGGGGCTTAATTGTAATATTTTATAAATCTAGGCTTCTATTTGGGTTTTTACATTTATATTAGGTTTGTTTTAAATGTCATGTTTGTTGGTTTTTTTAGATTTTAAGTATTTTCTTTAAAGTCCTGCGTAGAATAGGAGTTCTACTTCTTTTAGGATTAGGGTTGGTAGTAGCCTATTGTTGCTATTGTGATTGTGTGATGCCATCAACCTTAGGTGACTCCCAAGGAACACTAGGTGTGATGCTTAGATTTTCTTTATTCTTGGTTGTGTGATGCAATCGAGGAACCCTAGGTGGGAAGCTTATGTTATCTTTTCTTTATTCCCCTACACTGTCATGGGGCAAGGGGGGAGTGTTTATTAAATCATTTATGAGCTAGAATTTATTTCATGAGTAAATTCTCTTTAATTTATTATCTAGATGACCTGTTACGGTTTGCTTTCCCCTTAGACAAGAGTTGTATAAAGATTAATGGTGGAGGGTGATGAAAAATTCAGCTGTAAAAATAATCAAGTAGGGCTGCCTCTTGTCTTGTGTATTTTAGTTAAGAGTTTTGGTTCCCTTTCCTTTATCTGATCTGATGCCTAATAACTTCTGTGACTTCTCTATTTTTATTCTGCAGGACATCTGCTGAAGAAGCTATACAGAGGATGCAGGGACAAATGATTGGTCAACAACTTGTTCGCATTTCTTGGGGTAGGAGCCCAACAGCAAAGCAGGTGATATTTTGTATATCAAATTCACTCTTTGATTCAGTTATCTGCCAAAATATTTTTAGCATTATGTCCCATAGCATTGATTTTAGTTATATTTTGTTTCATTTGAACTCCCCTCCACCCCCCTCCCCAAAGAGGAAAAAGGAAAAAGAAAGAAACCTGTTATTTCATGTCAAAAATAGTAGGAAATGTACAGTGAACGAATTTACAATAGTAGAAGATCATTATTGTCATATATGTTTATGTGAACTGCTATTTCACTATATAAGGTTGGTAGGCTTAGATGAATATCGTGTCTATGGTCAATCTTCTATTAGCTATGAATGCTACTTTGCTTGACAATATTTGGCATTACTTATTTTAGGACCTACCTGGTAGTTGGGGTACACAAGCAGATCCAAGTCAGTGGAGCGCATACTATGGTTATGGACAAAGCTATGATGCTTATGCTTATGGGGCTACCCAGGATCCCTCACTGTATGCATATGGTGCATATGCTGGCTATGCACAATATCCTCAACAGGCAAGAGGTTTTGCCATATTAGCATTGGCATTGCATCTAACAATTCCTGCTGTTAGTGTTTTCTCACAAGAAGTTATATTTGTACAGATATTTAGAATAACTTTGCAGTGTAAGCTACATACACTTGCAGTCATTATTTTCTAAATCTGACCATGTTGGATTGTTGGTAATTACATTAAGAATGAATAATGCAGAACAGGGGAACCACTTCACGACATCAACCATTTGTGCCACTGCTTGTGCACTTTCCAAGCTTTATTGATGTTATAGTTGTCATTTATAGTGTGTTTTTATAGAATCAACCCAACTTTCCCCATACTTACTGCTTATGTCACTGTCTTTGCAAAAGCCCACATATGTAATGTAGCCACTGAGAAGTTTTGAAGTACATAATATGACTTGCAGTTAATGATCTGAATGCCCTTAAGAACATGAAGAACCCTTTTTAGCTAGCTGCATGATGTTTAAAATATCAAGTGATTTGCTATTCTGAATGCCAGTAGGGAAGCTACAGTAAATGAAATGAAACCCCAATCTGCTTAAAATTAACTATGTGACTGATGCTTGATTTGCAGGTTGAAGGTTCTCAAGATATGGCAGCTATGGCAGGTGCTTTCCCAGCTCTAGAGCAAAGGGATGAGTCATATGATCCACTGGCTACACCTGATGTTGATAAGTAAAGCTTCTAACCTCCGGTTCTGTTAATTGTGGGTTAATTGTTAGTTCGATAATTAATTCAAGTCTTTGGTTGATGTTGCTAGGTTAAATACCACCTACCTCTCTGTCCATGGAAGTGCCATATTAGGCCGTCCTTTATGGCTGAGAACCTTCTCCACATCGCCACAAGCTTGAGCCTATACTTACCTGTCTTTTATTAATGGTGATCATCACACTTCTATGTGGTTACGTGGAAAATCATCATTCTCGCATTTAGTTGCAAGAATCTCCCGGCAGGAGATGAGAGAAAATGACAAGGATTTCTAAAGCCTGATGCTTTCTGCTCACATTTGGCACAATTGTAATGCCCTGGAGTTGCCCTTAGGATGAACATTAACGCATAATTGATTGTATCTTCGTTTATTTGTTCAACATTTTTCCGCCATGTTGGTCCCTGTATGTTTTCTTGTTACATGGATAGGAGAGAGTAGAGGATCTTATCGACCCAAGCTGGTTGGAGAGCTTCAAAGTTTTTGGGTGTTCATATAACGAAATATTGTAACATGCGAGTACAAATGGATACCAGGCAATTTAATCGGAGAAATGTTTCTGAAAAT
Source organism: Theobroma cacao (assembly GCF_053813885.1). Classification (NCBI taxonomy): domain Eukaryota; kingdom Viridiplantae; phylum Streptophyta; class Magnoliopsida; order Malvales; family Malvaceae; genus Theobroma; species Theobroma cacao. Next base: position 40,906,567 of record NC_142647.1, read on the forward strand.
ACCATACAAAATCTTATCTTCTGCTTGAGCCGAAAAAGGGCTTATCCGATAGTAAGGAGTTATAAAACTTCTGGTTTCTAGGAATCTCTAGCCTAAAGCCACAGCAATAGTTCTGTCATTCCAGCGAAAGGAATAGTAAAATCCTACAATTGTAAGAACCAGATAGAGCCAATGGCATAAGATATTATCTTCTGAGTTCTCAAGTCTATTTTCTTACTGTAGTAAAAAAAAAAAAATCACAAACACCAACTGTTCATCTCAGTATTTTTCATACTGAAAAGTAGGTATGCCTCAAATGGAACAATTTCCTCTTCCAAATACCATATAGCTAAAACATTGCAATGACAGCATGAATGTGATTGAAATACAAGGGAAAAGTGGGGATCTTAAAATGGGAACGAAGGCAAACTGTAGCTATAAATTTAGAATTTAATGTAATTGCAGGCTTCTTGAATCATAGATACTTGGCCAACCATGGCAGATCCTTGGTGTCTTTCAGGGCGAAAGCCACATCATCACTGTCACAGAGCAAAATGAATGGGGTTAGATAACAAGGCTGCCCAAACATTTTCCATATTTTGTTGTTATCTGATTATGCAATGTCGGCATACTTTGATAGACAAGCCCAATTATACATTAAAACGATTGTGGAAGCAGGAAGATATTACATCAAAATACAAGGATAACAAAAGATGGAAACCAATTAAGCCACAAGCTACATGCTAAGATGACCAAGGATCCTAGGCAATTCAGTTTAAATAATTAGTCCACGAGATTTTAGCTGAAGGACAGCTGTATGTCTGAAATGCCTGGAACCCTCTTTCGAACTCAAATAACAGAAAAAAATTAAAGAACAGTATTATTGGCACTGAAATAGAGAGCTCTTAGGTCAAGAACTAGAAAGGCCAATGAATTTGGTCAAAGTAGATCTTTCCTATTGTAAGAACAACCATGTCGAATATCTAAAAGTTAATTACTAGTTATCAGATAAACAGTCCCCTCAGTGGTGCCCATGGCTTACTGCTCAAGTAAATTATAGCCCACCATCAAATAATGCTGTGTTGCATGTTCAAATTGTAGAAAGGCATCCACGCAATACAAAGGAATTTTCTACGTTATTTGTTATCAGGAGCATGCCATAATTGCTTCTGGCCGAAAGCTTGCTAGAGAACTAACCTGGGAAAATTGAGCTGCAGCTTCTGCAACCTGTGCCTATCTCCTGGTTCACACAGGATAATTCTGCATTCTCCAAGCTTGCAGCTGCCATAAAGGAAAAGGGATAATAAAAAGAAAATCCAATTACATATATAACCTTTTTGCACACCCATTAAGCCACGATAGCCATCCATTATCTGCATTGCATAAACTCCAGCTGGCTTGATTTAATACCTTAAGGAACATGCAAGTTCACAGAACAATTGATACATGCGTTCATCCAAATTCATCAACAAACTGGCTTGTTTTTTTTTTTTGGGGTACAAAGTTGCCTGTATTATTACTTAATTGGTACAGGAGAAACAAAAATAAGGTAATGAAAGCAAAGCAGAATAACTTTTTCTTAGTGTTTTTTGAAATATTAGGGCTTAAAACAGGCTCCTATTGGCTTTAGATTGAATAAAATAGGTTCTTTGCCAAAGCCAAACGCAGTGCAGCTAACTGTAAAATCCAATGGTAACATCAACCTTCCTAAACAGAACTTTCAGACCCCATGGCTTAAAACAGGATTTGCACCATCAATGCATAAAATTTCCTCAAGGATGCCACAAATAAATATAAAAGAACAAATTATTGTCAGGCGAGTCCCCAAAATAACATGTAAAAATACCATTTTAGCGTACAAAATGGTGAGCCATGTTCTCTTTATTGAGTTAACAAGACAGTAGAAGATGCTTACCCAACTTTCAAAATTGTGTCCCAACCAGGAAATGCTTCTCCATTGCTTGTGCAGAGACATGAAATAGTCATTGCCAACTGCAACATGGAATCTTTTAGAAAATGTGCACAAACAGAAGTTAACATCCAATCAACTAAATATAGTACCTACTAATTTCGATAGGGCATCAAAAGAAAACACCAACACAGAGAAACCCGGCTAACTTCATTTCTTGTAGAGATGTGTTTTGCAATTCGGGATTCAGTTATGTACTATATCTAGTCTCACCTGGAGTAGGGTTTTTACTTACCACTAACGTTTTGAGAGAAAATACCATTAATGTGAAAACTGATAAGACTAGAGTTTTTAAATCTTTGAGAAGGACAATGCAAAGTTGACGTCAGATATGCTGGAGGGGTGAAAATAATAGTACTCACTGTACTTGAGGAATGACACCTTAAGATTCTAGCATCCAAAGTAAAAGATCACAGAAGAAATAGGGTTTAGGTGTCGACCTTTTCAAAGGTAGTTTCCCCCATTCCTGTTTTATAGAGCTCATAAACCATTGCCGTTAAGAAAATTTTACTCAGTTTAGAACAACTTTTCATTACCTGCAAAAGAATATGCATTAAGTTATTTCGTAATGATATAAAAAGACTGATGCAAGTGTAAGTCCTTTTCTCATGGCTAACATATCTCAATTAAAGAAAAATATAAAATAATATAATATTATATATATTTTCTGGACTCAGTGAAGTTCCAAATATACACCAACCTTAAAGAGGAAGGTCAGTTAAGAATCGAAGAGATAGAGTTCAAAATGAAACTAGAGCAACTGTCTTAGAAAGTGGGTAAGCCTTTCTCTGTCTGTAATTAAATCTTCTGTTAAAAGATCAGCTGCCTGAGTGAAAGTAGGAATGCCAGTTCTTGGTAGGCTTCTATAATGCCAGCTTCAGGTTTTAGATGAGGAAAGCAATCCCATCAGTGTGGTCAGTCCAGTCAAGTTCTTGACTTTGGTCAAACCTAGCCTGTAGAACTTATAAGCTCTAAATAGTATTCAAAAAAGAAAATGTGGCAGAAAAGGCCACACAACCGGCATCAAAAGTTCCTCCAAAATATAAGGTTCTAAGATAATTTTGGTAGGCTCATTTCATCATCTGATGCATGCATTCCCTCCAAATAGTCCAAAAATCTACTGGAAACTTAATTCCGCGTTATTTAAGTTTCCAGAGGTCCAAAGGGTATAAATCTGCAAAAACTTTCTAGAAATTTCACACTGCTATAAATTCAAACCTTATTCAAATGATTATGCTGATTTCCTTTTCTCCTTGAATAAATTTAATTTTACTAAGGTGCAATGGCAAGAAGATAATTTAAGAAATCTATACTAATGAAATGTTCAAATATAACCTCACCATAACATCACAACAGAGCAACTAGCCTTCCATGACAACATATATTATTTGCTGTTCTTTAAAATGCTATTTAAGGAATGATTTGTCCGTCCACATCTGTTCTTATGTACAAAGACTTCTAAGGATGCAGTTAGAAGATAAACATCACAATCACAGTGATACTAACACACGATGCACTTGAAAACAATGAAAACCGTTGCTAATCATCTTCCTTGGAAGTGGACAAGTAAGAAACAGAAAGACAACCAAAAATTGTAATTTGCGGATATATAATTGATCTTCAACTTACTTGTACATGAGGCGCCTGGAACATTTCCTGAATGGCTGCATCAACCTCGGCCATGGTAACAATATCTTTCCCTGGGGAATGGTAAAACATATATTTATTTAGTAATCTGAACAACTGCTGAGAATTGTGTGAATGTTACTGATGAACTGACATGCAAAATAAGGGTAACAGTAGTTATTCATCTAAAACAAACATTGTGCACCAGAGTATGCTATCAAAAAGCAGAAGAATCAATAGAAACATCTGGCAGTAAAAGCACTATGATGCCAATGGTGAATGGAATTTCCATAAAATGTTTATATATGGTTCCGTAAACCTAGCAAGCTAAGCTATATCTTTTCATAAATATTAGAACCTAAACACATTGTGATTGAAACTGTGCTAATAAATCATTTAAAAACCAAGATGAACATCAAGGTCTCAACTTTCACTAGCACAGTAGCTCTATCATATGATGCCCATTTGTATAATCTAGTGATAAAGAACACATTCATCACTCTAAATTTTCTGGTGGGACCAAAAAAATTATGCCCATAATCTACCTTCTAATTAATAGAAAGGAAAATCATGCAGTTTAATTCTGAAAGTGTTTGATTTATTATCATTAGAATCCAAACCAAACTTTATTTAAAAAAATATTTAAGTAGTTGAACAAAACAAATATAGAATAAACTCAAGCTTTCATAACCTTTACAATGTAACATTTGTAGGAAAACAATACAGAACTGTTAGGAAAGTGCACAATAATAAATCATAAAAGTAGACTGAACTTTAATCTTATTTTACATATCTGCTTATGATTAAACTAGACCAGGGGTAAGCATATAGACTTTCAATAGAATAGTAAGTTGAAAATACGATAGGCACACCCTGTTTGAAAGGAATACAAACAAAATTATTTATGCAGTTCTTAGAGGATATAAGTTTTAAGTTCCTGTTATATGCAAATTAATACATACTCTTAATGATTTGCATTTTCCCCCTTCTAAGGAATGAAGAAAAAGTTAAACAAATACAAGCACAGACTAAACCCTTTATCCAAGCAATAGGACAATCAATTTTTTTATATGTCTTGCTCCATTGTCTTCGCTCCAGAGACCAAGGTCCTTACATGATAGCCCCAAGTAAATGAACCAATGTAATAAACAAAAACAATTATATCTATCCCCTTGACTTAATTTACCAGGCCCAAACATTGACTTAATTTGATGCCTAAATAGTCAAATAAAAAAGGGCAACATGCTATAATAATGCGTCTTAACTTTCTAAAACTTGGATTTTGCCAGTAACATTAAAAGAGATAAGAAGAAGAACAGCCTATGGAAGAAAAGGCTTGCAAAGGCTTTAGAAATCATACTTCTCCCCTTCCTTATCACATGATGGTGCAGATGTGTTTAAGCTATGATTTGTCATGTTAGATTGATGACAATTAGCATCTACCACCGTATTATCAGCTGATGCCTAGACAAGGGAAGGTCATCTAATACAATGGTAAGATACCAAACATTCTCCATAGAGTGAATGACAGTTCGACTGACCTCCACAATTTACATATATCATGGATTAAAAATATATGTTTATGCATTAGCAAACACACATATTGACATTTAAAAAGTCAAGTACCATTTCATCTGTGCCTCCTATGTGTAAATTGCAGCATTTTTTTTTCTTTTGAAAGGCACAAATTACTGCACTTGAGGCATCAAGTGTAGTAACACGCCACAAATGGTACTTGTCTGTAGGCATGTGTAAAATGTATCCAACACCTCAGCAATGGCCTTAAATTACAGTTCTAATAATTCTATAAAGCTTATTTACCTGTAGAAGAATTCACAGTTGAAATTTGTTTCTTGATACGATAATCTGCTATATCTGCTGCACGCCTGCATATCTCTAGAGCACGGCGTGCATCCCCTGAAATAGCTGCTACCTGAAATACACATATGACATACTCGAAGATAAGGTAGAGAGTAGTAGTCTTTTCAAAAAGTAAGCATATCTTTGGCATCAATTTTAGTAGATGAAAATAAAGAATGAAACCTTAATTTCATGGAAAAACAATAGCAAGTGGACTAACCTTTCTTGAAGCAAATTCTACTGCTTGCTTTTCAAATGCATCAATTCCTTTCAAACGACTTGATATGATTTCCTGAAGCTGCTGATAATTATAGGGGCCAAAGCAGAGCCTCTGAATACCCATTCGGCTTGAAATGCGAGGAAGCAACTTCTCTGGAAGATCCATTGTATTTGCAATTCCTGAATTCAAAGATACAAAATTCATATCAATCTATTATTCTTACCATAACCATTGTCAAGTACCACAGTGCACAGCTTTTCAAAATTCCTTATCAAGAAATAAGCATACCTATCACAATTAACTTGGAATGTGGCTTAGTAGGCCAGTCAAGAATGTTGTATAGTACCTGTCATTTAGAGAAAGGCATGGTTTTAAAACCTGCAACTTCTTTCAATCAAAATGAATAAACAACAAAACACCATTGGTTTGCATTATCAAACAAACAAGTTACCGACTGGTTTCTGGTTACAAGAAGATCAAGTTCATCAATGAGTAGAATACAAGGTCGGTCATCCTCCTTGCCAATTTTCTTTCCATCTGAAAAACGTTCATTCAGTAACTGCAGAGCCTTTTTCCAACTAACCCTATGTCCAGTTAATGCTTCATATATAACCTATAAGAATATAGCATATAAATATCAAAAGACAACCAGAGATACAGTTATATAAAGGTGAACTAAATCAACTTTGCAGTTAGGATATTCTGTATTACTCTATAAATATTCTCTGGTGATGCCAACTTTAGACCATTAACCTCTACAAAACAGTAAGGTCTTATGCTTCCTGCATCAACTTCAGACTTGAGGTTTCTCATTACTGCCAATACACTCATTGTCTGCAATTGCATGTGAAATAAAAAGACCAAATGAGTAAGTCTCCTTTTCAAATCAGCCTCAACAACAGATAATATCAGCATATTTGAAATAAGAAGAAAAAATTGTGTTGAGCAAAGCAACAGAACTTACTTTGCCCGTTCCGGGAACACCATGAATATAAAGGCAACGTCCAAGACATCGATCATCGCAGATGGCACCTTTTACAAATGCCATTATCTCCTCCATTTCCCTGCACCATAGCAATTTTGCATTCAATGTCTCCAAAGAAAAGCTAAAATAGACAAGAAAGCTATCAAGTCTCACATACTTATTCCTACAAGGTAATGACTTTGGCAATGTTGCCAATAAAAGTGTTGCTTTTGCCCTTTCCAGCACAGTCTGCTTGTGGCACCTCACATGTTCTGGGATTTTTTTGGTGCCTATTTTTTGAAGTCCAAAGAAATGGCCCTTCCGAGAGTTCTGTATCAATCAAATAGCTGCCTAAGTATCTTGCAACTACCAAGGACAAAATTAAGAATGTGCAATAAACAGAGATTATCCATACTGCAGCCAGATGAGCCGTGGACAGTCTGGCTTGTGCATTCCTTGTGCTTTCCTCTTCATATTCCATATCTTCATCTGTTCCAGAGTCAGGTTCCTTGGAAGAATTCCAGTCTTCATCACTGTCAGCATGTTCATCATCCTACAAGTAACAAAAGAAAAAAAATTAATTTCAACACAAAATGAGCTCTATTTTAGTAAAGTAAACCACTTGAATGGAATTCAGTTTTCTGACTGCTTACTGCTTCATCATTATCAATCTCAGCTATACGCTTGAAACTGTGCCAGTGAATATCATATTCATATTCACATAGAAAAACGTCATCCCCCTCATCATTGGCCTTGGCATATTCTTTGGGGCTCATAACATTACAATGCCTGATGATAGATTCCATCTGCAGTGCCAATAGTTGGAAACCTTAATTCAGTAAACTCCTTCAGAAGCTTAAGGCGTTAGGATTCATTCAGTTTCAGTTAGCTGGAAATTAATTATCCTAGAAAGAAGAGGAAGAGAATACAACCCCTTTGAATCAATTACTATGAAGATACCTGCTATAATACATCTCTTCAACACTTTGTTTTTACGTTTCCCTAAATTTGATGGCAGGCTCTTTCTTATTTTAACCAACTGTGCTCAATTTTTAAATCCTTAGATTTATCTCCTAAGACCATCTACTTGATGGATCTACCTTTTGACTAGATGACCACAGTAAGTTCTTACGGCTGCTATCTTATCAATTGAGGCAATTGGTGTGAGAGATATATCTAGCAGCTGGGTTGAATGATATGTCTCTAGCTTAATGGGAGACTCAAGTGAGCTAAGCCCTATTCTCAACTTGACTAAACTGGAAAGAACGGGGAAAACCCTATAAAACATAAGTAGAGAATTTCAGGCTTGATTTTGCAAGTATGATCCTTATCCAATATCTATTTTTACTAAAGTGACTGGTAAGATTGTACAACATTACTATAGGCTGTAGAGGATGACCCTTTTATTGTGGATATTAACATACATGCCCCTTATCTGCTTGGGAATAGCAGCATCTAAAACTTATCAGTAACAAATATAAGAAGCACATATATCGTATGAAAACATAAATGCAACTATTAAATTGTATTCAAGTAAGGAGCTTCTTCAAGAATAGAGAAGGATGATCATTTCTCTTATCATATAATCAACCAGGAAAAGAAAATTCCCTAAAGACATCTCACCGTCCACATATTCTCACATACACAGTTATAGATGATCATTGCTCCTCTAATAACAAATTTATAATCCAAACAGATATTATCCATCACCTCAATGTCAGCACAATCATTTGTCCGATAAAGCTCCCTCCTCAAATTATGGGGTTGCCTTCCACATGCAGTCTCTTCTGGTATCATATACCAACGCCCCCGGAACCAAAAGCTACCATCTACTTCTTTCCACAAACTGCACAACTCCAACAAACAAATTCATCTTATTTTTGTCCACATACATGATTAATCATCAATAGACAAAATGCAATCCGTTTATAAAAATTTAACCAAACCTCTCTATACGGGCAGCCCACAAATCACTAGCAAGCAGCTTTTCCCTTAGAGTTCTAACCCGCTTCTTCCCCTCTGGAGGCTCAGGAAACTCAACATATTTCCCCAGTTTTTGAGCCTGGCAAAACCCACAAACCCAATCCCCTTCAGGAACCTCTTTCAAAGGCGGCTTCAAGCATTTCAAGTGAAATCCACCTAGACAATCATCACACTCAATCATCACACTCCTCCCTGCCCTGAAGCACACTCTACACTCCTCCATTTCAGGAACCTCATCATCCGAGCTCGCGTCCTCTCTCCTCTTCACATACACATCATCTCCCACATCAAACTCACCCTCATCATACGCCACTTTCTTATAATAAACCCTCTTCTTTTCCTTCTTCTTCGAACTCCTTGTAGCCATAGCTCTTGGTATAACAGTTTTATCTTCCCCTCTTTTCCTCTTCTTAGTCTCCAAGACCTCCGGTGTCACTGAAGAAAATGTAACCTCAGCCTCAACCATTCCTTCACCCAGAATACCCAACTTTGCGGTTTTCCTATTCTCACCATTTCTCTTTCTTTTTGGAATTTTCGGAGTTTTTGGAGTCTTCACCCTCTCCTCATGACTCTGCCCCTTTCGACTTTGCCCCGAAATTTTCCCAATTTCTTCCACAGCATTTCGAGGCGTCTTTGGATCTGATTTTTCATATTCTATGGAATCCTCTATGGGTGTTGAACTGAAATGTAGCGAAGTTCGGCGCAAGGATCGGCGAGGAGGAGCCTGGGGAGGGATTAAGGACTGAGGGGTTTGAGGGGAGAGAGAAATGGAAAGAGGAGAGGACTGTACTTTGAGATTATTGAGGGATTGTTTGGGTTTTCTGGGGGATTGAAGCTGTTTCTTTGGAGTTTCAGTTGCCATGGTTACTTTCACGGACGGACGGACGGACGGTGAATATGGAAGGATTTTGGCTAGGTTTTTGCAGAGAATAGATGGCCAAAGGAGGAGGCTTTAGAGAGAGAGAGAATTGGCGGGAAATGTTGTCTCAGTTTTCTACGCCTTATGAACATCGAAACGGTGCGCATCGCTGCTCGGTTTTGGAGAATATTAGGAATGTCAACGGTAGGATACCCTATAATTTTGAGGTACTGAATCTTAATTTTATAAAAAATTAATGATCATAACTTTATTAACTATCTGAATAACTTCAAAATTATTACCCTAACTTTAATTTTATTATATTTTTACTACCCTATAATTACCTTAACTCATTTAAAAATCTAATTAAATTAAAAAATTATTAAAATATTTTTTATGGATAATCTAATAATTTTTTTATTTATATACATTAATGTCATCACATTAATAATTCAACTAACTATATTTTTAATATTTTTGTCAACATTTAACAAAAGAAACTATTGATCAAGATGGTATAGACTTTGGTTATCTTTCTTCCTTACCTAATTTCGAATTAAATCCCTACCTGAACCCATTTATTGGGTACCTTAATCTGGTTTAACCGGATCAGGTACTCGAGAGTACCCTATAATAGGGTACCCGTTGACATCCCAAGAGATTATCGGTCGATTATTTTGAGCCTTTTGTGCATGTAAAGGAATTTTTTTTCTTGGTTTTTTAGACACCATTTGTTCTACACAAATAAGCTTTTAGAAAATAATATTTTTATATAGAAGGGAAAAGATCTATAGGACTTATTATATCATTCTAGGTTATAATATGTCTAAACTATATGCAAATAAATAAGAATCAATACCATTCGGAGCATAATTGAAAATATGTTACCCCAAGTCTTGGTTATCTATATGTGTGGCCATTCAATCGACACACTGATTGACTTCACCATGTACGTGAGAAATTGTAGTATCCCAATCCTGTTGAAGCAACTCTTGAATCCCTCTCAGTAACTAAGTGTTTGGATCCAACACTGAAAACTGGGTAGAAATATTTTGCAAAGTTAGCAAAGAATCAGTTTTCACTAAAATTGTCCTAAAACCCCTATTCCAACACAGTTTCAAGCCTTGATAAATGCCACATAACTCAGTTGTTAAAGTAAAAGCAATAACAGTATTTTGACAAAAACCCACAATCTAATTTCCATACTTATCCCTAATCACACCACCTGAGGCAACCAAGCCAAGTTGTCCCTTTGCACTACCATCAACATTTAGTTTAACATACCCATTCTTAAGCTTCTCCCTTGCTATTACAACTTCCTACTTCAATCTATGAGTATCTCTACCCAATATGTCCCATGCCTCCATGGACATACCCACGTTAGAGGGAGTGGTGTCCTTAAAACTTTTTATTTTTTATATTATTTATCAAAGGTTTAGGGTAGTTACTATTTTAATGAACCCATTATTATTTTTTCACTTTTATTATGAGTGGGAGCAAAGACTCCAAGTAAAAGTAATTTATCAAAAATTAATTTATATATTAATATTTAAATACGACAAGGAAAGATAAAAAAAATTTCATTCTATAATTTAAGATTTTATTAAAAAAGTCAAAACCTAAATTATTCTTCTTGTCTAAATATTCAAGTCCTTCCCCTTCTCAATCTTTGGTTGTGTTTTTCATTCTTTCAAAACAACTCATCTAAGCTTCATTTGTAAGTAATTTTTAATCCAAATTAAGTTTTAAATACTTCATGTCTAAATATTATTTGTTTAATTTGATAATTTGAGTTCATAATTATAATCTACTTAATAGAAAATAGTATTGCATGTCAAATAATATTTTAAAATTATGAGTCTTTCTTTTTTGATTTATTTTGTAGACATATTATTTGATTATTTGACTTTTGTATTTAACTTTGTGTGGTTTGTGAATGCTTATATTTAATTTTAATCAATGAATAGAAAATTGTCATATTGTTAGTTACTGAACTTGATAATTTGCTATTTAAGATCATATTTTATTTAATTTTATGCTAATGAGTAGTAATTTTTAACAAGTTTTATAATTTTAAATAAATAAGTCATTCAAAAGATATTTTAAAAGAAAAGAAATTATCTCACAAGACTCAATATCGAGCAACAACAACAAAATTCTATTAATGATGGTACTCAATAATATTCTTCTAAGCAAAGTCTTATTAAATTTGATCTAAGTACTCTCCCTGTAACTCTTGGATTGAGGAAAAACTTTTTGAGAGTCATCTTAATGATACCACTCAAAAAAATTTTTGGGTCTGCCTTTGCATGCCTCCTTTGCTTTTGTCCAAACTAGTTGTTTTGCATTGAAAGGCCAAATAAAAGAATTATCAAATAAATTCTTATTTCTCCAAAACACATGTATAAAAATAATAACCCATGGGATACCTTCCACAAGATCTTTGCATGTCAAATTCTTTAGCACCCATGGCTTTAAAATCTTCATGGAAAAAATCATTACCATGCATATTTGAACGTAATTGAAGCCAAAGAAGTTTTGATTTACCACAATCTCGCAATGTCATGCACCAAAGTCTCAGCTAGTGCATTGCAACAAGAACATACAGTAGTCAATCGCACACGCCTCTTTAGAAGCCACTCCAATGTAGGCAAATCCTTGTGCAAGATGCGCCAAATAAGAACTCTAACCTTACTAGAACTTATCAGCTTCCACATAGACTTCCAATGGCTTACTTTAGAAAATGAACCCACCATTTGTACTTCATAGGCTGATTTAACAGTTAAAACACCATCACTTGTCTATTTCCAAAACCCCATGTCCATAGCTGTACTACTTGGATCAATCAAAATCGCCATTATACTCAAAATGACATGTGGTAAACATGAACTAAGTTGCTGAATGTCCCAATTTCCATACTCTTCATAACAGCTTGCCGCAAGTAAATTAACTTCTGTTTCAGATAAATCCCTTGTTGCAAAAAAGATTAAAGGTTCATAATATAGCCATTCATCAAGCCAAAATTTTGTAGTATGTCCATTGTTCACATTCACACCTGCACTTTTTGAAAGCACATCTCTCCTTTTCAAAATACTCCTCCAAACATGTGAATCAGATGATTTTACTGTCATAAAATCTTGATATCTAAGATACTTTTTCCTCAACAAATCCACCCATAAGCAATTTTTATTTGTCCATATTTGCCATCCTAACTTAGCCAAAAAAGCCAAGTTCAATTTTCTAGTGTCTCAGATTTACAACCCTCCCTCATCTTTAGATGCACAAATATGCTTCCGATTTAAAGCATGGATCTTCGGTGAACCTTCAACATGGCCCCAAATGAAGCTTCTATTTAAGCAATCAATCTCCTTGATGACATGTTTAGGGAGAAATGTCGTTTGCATCAAGTATGTTGCCATTGTGCTCGTCACTGACTTTACTAAAGAGACCCATCCGACCATGGATAAATATTTATTACTCTAGTTCTCCATTCTCAACTTGACTTTGTTAATCAATTCTGAGTATATGGCACGACTAATCCTTCCATGTATCATAGGAGCTCCAAGATATTTCCTGAAGTCTTTAGTCAACAGTATCTTCGCAATGCTACTTAGACTTTTCAATACTATAGGAGATAAATTTGATGAGACAAGCATCCTTGATTTAGCAAGGTTGACCTTATGACCCGAAGCCAAACAAAATCTATCAATAATCTTCATCATGACTTGTACTTGCTCTTTAGACGCTACTCCAAATAACATTAAGTCACCAGCAAAACAAACATGAGATAAAAAAAGATTAGAGTTTTTCAAATATAATAGTCTCCAATTACCCAATTGTACTTCATTAACAATTAATTGAGACAATTTCTCTAAGCAAAGGACAAATAAGTACGGAGATAGTGGATTGCCCTATCTAATACCTCTAGAAAGAGAAAAACTATCAATGTAGCTTTCATTCCAATTAATAGAAAAAGTAGTAGTTTGAAACATAAACTTGATCAAATAAATCCATGTACTCGGAATGCCAATCTCCTCCAATACTTCTTGCAAGAAACTCCATTTTACACAATCGAATCCTTTTTTCAAATCAATTTTGATAACAATAGCCTCCTCATTTCTCTTCATAGTCCTTATGGTATGGATCGCTTCTTGGACAATAATAGCATTATCTAAAGCCTGTTTACTGGGTACGAAGCTGCATTGAATATTCCCAATCAAGTCATGTAAATAATGATGTAACTGGTCCATTAAAACCTTGCTAATCAATTTCAAAGGTATAGAGCACAAGCTAATTAGGTGAAATTGTGATACCCTCTCAAGTGCTTCAATCTTTGGTATCAGGGTAATCAATGTACGATTTAACTCAACTGGAAATTGGCCCGAATTGAAATCACCTTGTAAAAATTTTACCATGTCAGGGCCAACATCCATCCAATGCCTTTGAAAGAAACCAGTTAGAAACCCATCACAGCTTGAACTTTTATTAGGATCCATACTAAATAAAGCATCTTTAACTTCTTGGTGTTCAATTGGGTTAGACATTGTAATAATTGCATCGGCATTGAGTCTCCAATGAAAAATTTTAGGTAATGATTCCGTAATACCACCATCCGCATATAGATCTTATTAAAAATGAATAACCATCCCCTCAAATTCAACCTGATTGTTACACCAGGAACCATCATCTCTTTTTAGTGCCAAAATTCTCTTTCTTCTTTGTCTTCTTTTAACTATAGCATGATAAAATTTGGAATTGTAGTCTCCATGCTATAACCAATCTGTTTTCACCTTCTGCCTCCACAATAAATATTCTTGATACAATATTAAATTGAATTCCTCCACTAAGGAAATTTCCAAATTTTCCAAGTAGTCATTCTACCCCTTGTTTAGTTGCTTTTGGATTCCTCAAAGCCTCGCCAATATTCTTCACTTGCACTTACAAATATACCTAAAAGAATCAAACTACCACTTATCTAAAGCTTTAGCTAAATCACGTAAGGTGGCAGTAGTATTAGTTCCTTCTAGGTTCCAATTATTTCTTATGAAATATGAAAATTTTGGATGTGACATCCAATCAGTCTCAAACATGGGCAGACCCACGTTGGAGGGAGTTGTGTCACATGGCACCACTCACTTCTTAAAATATTTTAGTTTTTATACTATTTATCTAGAGTTTAAGGTTGTTAATATATTAATGAGCCCATTTTTTTTATTTTATAGGGAGTAGGGTCAAAGGCTCCAAGTAAAAGTGATTTATCAAAAAGTAATTTATGTATTAATATTTAAATACTACAATGAAAGACAAAAAAATTTCTTCCATAATTTAAGATTTTATTAAAAACTTAAAACCTAAATTACCCCCCCTATTTAAAAATTCAAGTCTTTCCCCTTTTCAGTCCTTGGCTGTGTTTTTCACTCCCTCAAACAACTCATCTAGACTTCAATTGTAAGTAATTTTCAACCCAAATTAAGTTTTTAAATAATTCATGTCTAAATATTTTTGATTAATTTGATAATTTGGGTTCAAATTATAATCTAACTAATAAAAAATAATATTGCATG